>NC_061107.1:94353913-94366413 GCF_015104395.2 Macrobrachium nipponense
GGTGCTGAAAATAACATAAGGTGAAAGACGACCCCATTAAATAGCAAAAACTAACAATAATAATATCAAACTATATCGTCATCCTCAACATTATTCTTGTTCCGAGTCTCTTGGTGTAATTTATTTTACTTTCTATTTCTTGAGTATCCAAGTGTAATCTACTTTACTCTCTATTTCTTAATTAGTACAGGTGACTGTCACCGATACTGTACTTGAAGCTGTCTTTGCTGTGCTCAGAATCCTATATAAGGTCGACTTTGATGGTAATGTTGATGTAGCGGAGAATTTGTTCAAAGCTGGGGGATAATGAGGTAGCACAAATGAGGGCTTTGTCACAAACAAGCTGCAATTAGAAAGCTAATGAAAAGGATATCCTTATTTAGCCTATCCTTTTAGGAGCATACAAAATCTCTCTCTCTCTCTCTCTCTCTCTCTCTCTCTCTCTCTCTTTCTTAAGCCAATAAATTTTACAATGTCAAGAAATTGTCATGAAATTAGCCTATACTTTTAGGAACATACAATCTCTCTCTCTCAAATCAATCAATAAATTTCAAAATATCAAGAAATATCATGAATTTAGCCTGTACTTTAGGAGGAAACAATCTCTCTCTCTCTCTCTCTCTCTCTCTCTCTCATCTCTCTCTCTCTCTCTCTCTCTTTCTTTCTATCCGATAAATTTCAAAATATCAAGAAATATCATGAATTTAGCCTGTACTTTTAGGAGGAAACAACTCTCTCTCTCTCTCTCTCTCTCTCTCTCTCTCTCTCTCTCTCTCTCTCTCTCTCTCTCTCTCTCAATCCAATAAATTTCAAAATATCAAGAAATGTCATGAATTTAGCCTGTACTTTTAGGAGGAAACAATCTCTCTCTCTCTCTCTCTCTCTCTCTCTCTCTCTCTCTCTCTCTCTCTCTCTCTCTCTCTCTCCGATAAATTTCAAAATATCAAGAAATGTCATGAATTTTTCCTCTCTCTCTCTCTCTCTCTCTCTCTCTCGTCTCTCTCTCTCTCTCAATCCAATAAATTTCAAAATATCAAGAAATCTCATGAAAAGCTTGAGTCTTCTTCACTCAAAAAGATAAAAAAAAAGAATAAGAGGGGGAGGGAAAAGGAGGAGGGAAGATGGGAGAGAAGGAAACGAAAAGCGGATCTTTGCATAAGGCTTTCCTGGGAGAAAGGAAAGAAAAGAGAAAAAATCCCCGAGGAAAAAGCGGTTTAGAAAACAACTTTTGTTACACAAACAAGCTCAAGTCGGGCGAGGAGTTCCTTCTCCCAAGATCTCTTGTGAAAGAAGTTCCGGGACTCATAGGAATACCTTCGCTGCAAAATGACTATGAACATAGTATCAATTTCTTTTTCAAGTCCTCCTTGAAATGTTATTTTGTACTTATTCGAAATAAACAAGCTTCTGATTTTATTACAGGCTGTAGTTTAGTAATTTTTTTTTCTTTTTTCCTTTACACGGATATTTTCACAATATTGGTGGAGTTTTCAGGTATATTATAATAATTTCTAAACTAAAGTTACCCCTGCAAATGACACTAACAACATAAACATTAAAATAAGTATGATTTTCGATTCTTGTGTTCCCGTTACATGCTTCTTACTCATGAGTCTACAAATACAAGAAGCCAACCAAAAATGCTCTTCCGCTAACGAAAATAAGTTTCTAAAAATTTTGGTAAAAAAAAAAGTGACAGAGCTGTACTATAATTTTCTCGCACCCTTCATCATTCCTCCCTTGGCAACACTATACTGGAGACATTTTTAAGCTACATACAATTTGTCTTGGAAACATAAAAGACAATGTTTTCGCAATAGCAGAGAGAATCTGAACTGCTCTGAGCAGCTATATAATGAATTATACTTTCACATTACATCCCAAGGAAAGAAAATCCTGAAGAGAAATTCCACCGGGAGCATAAATTTCCCTTCACAACAGAAGGACAAACAGACGTAAAAAAATGACCATTTCAGCCCACCATGACGGCAAAAGAACACAGACTGTTTGTGGAAATTAAGTTTCTCAAAGATGGAACTTGTATTTATGTCCAACAATATTCTTCATATTTTTTAAACCGAAGAACTATAAAATAATAATCATATTATATACAGAAAAATTACCTTGAAAGGTAACATATTAAATATAATCTTCTTATGACTGATATTTTTCTTAAAATAAAAATCCAATTATCCGTTACGTGGATGTTTGGAAAACTTAATTACTCGACATTTTTCGGAAACGGCCGCAGTAACTGTAAGAGCTGTTAATTACATTGGTTGTTGTTTTCATAGGCACTGCAGAATAAAGATTATTTTATGATAAACTCCACTGAAAATCCATAAAAAAAAATTTCATAAAAAGTGACAAAGTATATAAATAATACAAAAAAACTTTACCAAAAACAGGGCAAACTCAATGAAACTATATACATGAACAATGTGAAATACGGAATACCCACACAAAAATATGCTAAACTTCACGAAACTGATACGAAATCTTCCTGTAACTATCGCTCATTGAAACCTGTATAAAAAATGCACAATAACAGAACCACATAAAATCTCATTAAAACGACATGAAGGTAATTATGCTAACGTATAACCCCAGCTGAATTTTAAAAGGAGGAAATACAAAATTTTCAATAAATCCAACATGTTTACGCAGCGTTGTCCAGTGACCCCAATAAATAGCAGTTTGTCGGTGTCGTTTCACATAAATCACCGCAATACCATAAGTAAATTTTTTGTTCTAATTTTCCCCAGTGACCCGAAACCGTAAGTAATGGTTCGTTGGCGTCGCGCGAAAAAAAGGTAAGTGGAATATGGGTGAATCACAAAGATACATAAATAGCAGTTCTTTCTGCAGGGGTAAAAGATCCATACAAATGAGAGAGAGAGAGAGAGAGAGAGAGAGAGAGAGAGAGAGAGAGAGAGAGAGAGAGATGATTAGTAAAAACAACGAAATCACTAAAGTTTAGACTCCTTTTTTCTCTTAATTTTATGCACAAACAAGAGGAAGAAGAAGAAGAAGAAGAAGAAGAAGAAGAAGAGAGAGAGAGAGAGAGAGAGAGAGAGAGAGAGAGAGAGAGAGAAATGATCAGCAAAAATAACGAAATCACTAAAGTTCAGATTTCTTTTTCTCGTAATTTTACACACAGAGAAGAGAGAGAGAGAGAGAGAGAGAGAGAGAGAGAGAGAGAGAGAGAGAGAGAGAGAGTATGCAGAAGGGGAACAGAAATGGGATTTGTGAATGATGAGTTGATACTGAATAATGTATTCATTAGGAAAGGGGCCGTAAATTTACACAATGAAATGTCCAGGCTTGACAGCTACTGAGTCAGCTGCTTTAGCTAGCCTTTCTCGCCTGACAAATGGGGCGGGACAAGCAATATATAATATATATATATATATGTGTGTGTGTGTGTGTGTGTCCGTGTATTCTAACACACTTTGCTTGCATTATCTCAAATTAACACACAGACACACATGCACAACACAGGGAACACACACGCCACGCACACGCACACGCACCACGACACACACACCACACACATATATATATATATATAATATATATAATATATATATATATATATATATATATATATATATATATATATATATATATATATATATATATATATATATATATATATATATATATAACATACACGGGTTGAGACAGAACATATTTGTATGACTGAGAATGAGTAGAACAAGATTTGAGTGCTCTCGAAGAGGGAAAGTGGAATAGTAACTTTTAAATTCACCCCTATCGCTTTAATAAATAATAATGCAGGAGACTATCTTTTAGTGTCGATCTGTAAGTATAATATCATAAAAAGAATTCTTATGCTTTAGAGGGATACTAACCCCCCCTACCCAAATATAATGAATATATCGTCTGAAGTTGGGTGAATAGAAAGATAAGGGATTGTGAATTTTTTTAACATTAAAATGGAATTAGAAACAGGAATTGCAAAATAAAAGTTAAGCCAAAAGCCAAGCGCTAGGACCTATGAGGTCATTCAGAGCTAAAAGGGAAACAGAGAAATGAAGGTTTTAAACCGCAAGAGAAGGAAAATCTCGCATTTGCACTGCACAGCAACTGTTAAGAGAGGGTGGAAAGTCAGGTGGGAGAAAGGGAACATGACGGAGGTACGGTAAAAGTAATGAAAGGTGTTGCAACTAGGGGCCAAAGAGACGCTGCAAAGAACCTTTAAGCAATGTCTACAGTGCACCGTGTGAGGTGCACTAACGGCACTACCCCTGATAGTGGAAATTCGACCAAGGAAAGGTCTTTTGGTTCTTCACTTTCATCTGTCTGAACGAAATTGTCCTTTGAATAATAATAATAATAATAATAATAATAATAATAATAATAATAATAATAATAATAATAATAATAATAATAATAATAGTCATGTATGAAGCAAATCCACAGTTATGTATGTATACATATATTTAAAGATAAATCTGTACAGAAAGCTTTCGGGAAACTGTTCGAACAGTTTCCCGACAGAGTTCTGTACAGATTTATCTTTAAATGCATGTACTACTTAGCTGTGTTTCTCCATTTCAAGACTAATGCTGTTATGAGTATTTTTAATAATAATAATAATAATAATAATAATAATAATAATAATAATAGCACTTGAATCTCACCTGGATCCCCTCCTAGAGGGCGTGGGCGTAAAGAAGAACCTGCTGAAGTCGAACTGGCGACGTTGTCTAGCGAGGACGTCCCTGTCTTCCAAAAGGCGTTCCCCTTCGACGTGGGGAGACGGATCGTCAGGAACCATCGACCCATCTCTCTTGACGCGTTTCTTCTCCTTCTGCTGCTCCACCCACATCACCTGTAAAGAGGAGGAAGAGAAGTAAGTATAAAATAAGAGAATATTAACATTAATCTTTCATGTGTAAAAAAGTGATATCTTTCTGTATTTCCCTTGACCTCCTCTTACTTCTTAATGAACACCATATTCTTTGGACGCTTGAATTCCAAGTCGACGGCCCCTGTGGGTTTGTTCCATATGAATAGGGTTCATCATCTCAATAATAATTATAATAATGGAATAAATACCTTCCGATGATTAAGGCAGCGGTTCAATGCTGTTGCAAATATGAAAAACGAACAGCCATATGCACGCTGAATTACTTTTTTTTTTTTTTTAAATATATGAACGGAATTATTTGCAAAACAAAATTATTTTTCAGATAAGGAACATGTGTAGTTCAGAACAGTAATAGCGACGATACTATCGCTTAAACGTACAGTTTTAATGTAACAAATTTTTTTAAAAACGACATAATGATGTGATAATCGTTTGAGCATGAAAATATAATGAGGAATAAAACGTGTCAATAACCTTGAATATGAGACGACAAAAAATGGCACAGCGACAAAAATATATTAACATAAATATCTGCAACACACACACACACACACATATATATATGATGTATATATATATATATATATATATATATATATATATATATATTATATATATATATATATATAGTGAAAACACACACGTACACAGACATACATTTGTGGATTAGTATTTAATAATATACAAAGTCACTCGTGTATATGTGACAAAAAATTCATATACATGTATCCATACATACATACATACATACACACACACACACACACACACACAATACAACTACACACATATATATATATATATATATATGTTGTGTGTATGTATGTATGTATGTATGTATGTAAGTATGTATGTATAGATTATGATATATGATATATATATATATATATATATATGTGTGTGTGTGTGTGCGTGCGTCTGTCAAATATAGTATACAGAAGCCATAAAATTATCCATGAAACTGAATCACAGTCAGTGAAAGTCCTTTCACATCTTCATCTTTAACATCTGTAATATCTTACAATTATGCGGCTTCCATATGTGCAATTTATTACATCGTTATACATTTTCAGAGCTGGGTCCCCCTAAATCATCCGACAAATCATATTGTGACACTTTTTCCATTTTGGTCATGTGAGAGCCAAGACTGTTTTTGTTCTGTTGGCCCGAGTCTGTTGTTGGCACCGCCCGCTCAAAAAAAATGTATATAAATCTATAAATAACATCAATAAATCAATAAAATAAGCAAATAAATTTATAAAGAAACAAACTAATTGTTCGTTATGTCTGTCTGTTATGGTAAAGGGGTGTTAGCTTCCTATGTTCTCATTTATGTTGTACATATAACACTCAGTGCTTCTACGAGAAGCAAAACTTTAACGCGTTACCAGTTAAAAATGAAGATGACCTCCATTGTCATCACCTAAGACATAAGTAAGGAGCATATTTTCTATATTTCTCCCCAGAACAACAAACAAGCGCTTGAGAGAGAGAGAGAGAGAGAGAGAGAGAGAGAGAGAGGTAGAGAGAGAGAGAGAGAGAGAGATTCTGTTTATAACACGAACAACTATGCATATATTTAGTGGCTCAATAAACACACAGATAACACTTACATGTAAAAATTCAAATGAAATTAAATACACGGAGAGTTCAACATACACACACACATACATATACTATATTGAGAGAGAGAGAGAGAGAGAGAGATTCTGTTATAGCACGAATAACAATCCATATCTTCAGTAGCACAATAAACAAAGGTGCAAAATTCAAATGAAACTAAACATACTGAGGGAATTCATGATACACAATGCTACATTTACACATGCAGAGAGAGAGAGAGAGAGAGAGAGAGAGAGAGAGAGAGAGAGAGAGAGATAACGTGAACGAAAATGTACATATTCATCCGCACAACACGTATATAAATATAACACTTACAAGCACACGGAGAGCATCATTCAATAACTACACCACGAAGAGATACGGGCCCTGGCAATAGGCTCCCTAGCGCCCACACGTCTTGATAGCATCGGGGCGAGTTCGGCCGCCCTGAGTCTACGGGCCACACACATGAATTATGGAGAAGGCTGGTAGTCTAGGTCTGAGAAAGTTTGAGGCCTGGCCTGGAAACTGGGAACAGAGTAACCAGGGTGCTCATAAAAGAAACTGAACTTCAAGTTTAGCTTACGTAAAGATACAACAAGACTAGGCACGGCTTAGAACTATCGTTTAGTGTGGACGATATGTAAGATCAAGTCAGTCTCCTTCCCGAAACGATTAAAAATTGTTTGCGGAATTCTTAGCTTTAAGTTGAAAATGTGATCTTTTATGGGGCATACTGGAGACTCCTTACACAACAGTGATTTGAAAGTTATGACACTCAAAATGCTTCGTCAAAAAAGTATAGACTATCTGCGATCTTCCCTTAAACAGATCTTTCATAATTACCCAAAGTTTATATGAATTAACACGATCTGTGATTATCGTTGTCAATCAAGGGAAAAAATTTCTCAAGAAACACTCTCGAATGTTTCTGAGAGCGATTTATCGGAAAGGGTGAATATGACAGCCTATGGAAAAACAGTTTATTTTCGAATGGGGTTAGCAACCTCGCCAAAAAAGGTTGGTTATAACGCGACGCGGTAGGTTAACGTCACCACCTTCAGGAGTAACTCATAACTGTATGAGAGAGAGAGAGAGAGAGAGAGAGAGAGAGAGAGAGAGAGAGTATATAAAATTGCATATATACATCAAAATATCCAATCGAACACTAAAATGAAGTAAAGGAAAACAAACAGGTCCAAACAGAATGAAGCATCGTCCACGAAAACAATTGCTCTTAAAACAAGATATAAAATACTCCGAGAGGAGACAATGCGACTCAAGATGTAAACACTACATCAAATAAAAAGAAAGAAAAAAAAACACGATTCCTAACACCTGGAATAAAGAACGCAACGTACGCACAAACACCCACTGTGGAAAACCGCATTACAAAGAGAAACACTTAACCAGCAATTCAGATTAAACAAAAACAGAGAGAGAGAACACAGTTTTTAGAAAATCCTCAAGAAGAAAAAGCGTCGCCACAATTAGACGCAGAACAAAGGCTCGAGGAAAACAGTTTACTTTCAAGAAACATCACAAGATGAAAACTGGTCACGCTAAAGAATAACTGCGAGAGAAAAAGACAGAGCGGAACAAAGAAAGAGGCTTCAAAGTTTCTCGTGAGGCGTCTCGTTACAATGTCACCTCTCACATCACAGTAGAAGGATGACTGTGACTCTTTACCTTGCAACGCTGCGACACCCCGGAATGCGTTATGTTTGTGCATTAACTTTAAAATTTGGAATCTGTTTTTTAATTGCGTAACCTCTCATTTTATAAATGATACTTGGATTATTATTATTATTATTATTACGAGATTGTTGCACGCGCTCGGCGCTGCTGTCTACCCTACCCGGGCCGGGCAAACAGGTTTGCAGGAGGAGGGTGGATATCTACCCTACCCTCCCGATCACCTATCTACCAGGCCAAAACTACCAACTCTGCCACTTACCCCTATGAGGCAGAATAGATTTAAACTTGGCCTGGTGTCTCACTGCCCAACACTTCGTATCCGGTAAGATGAAATTATTATCATTATTATTTTTCTTATGAAATTAGACAGTTGTTCATTACTTGCCTTGCAAGCCCTACAAATTACAAGCTCAACATATATGAGAAAGCGCTAAGGCGATGGAAATAAAATGGATAAATGGATTAATAACAAGTGACACATTTTTTCAGAAATAAATAAAAAACAAATCAATAGGAAATATATATATATATATATATATATATATATCTATATATATATATATAAAGCTAAAGTATATAAATATATAACTATACATAATATAATATATATATATATATATATTATAATATATAATATATACCTATATATATATATATATAAGAAGATTAAAGGAAGATTATCAGCGGGGGTGACCTAAATGGCTACTGTGGACGAATCTCTTGGTATAAATACCAACCTTTTCTGTAAACTTTTCTCATTCATATACCTGAAGAGAGAGACAGCAGTCTCTGAAATATAGTACTTTTCTCTCTACATTTTGGTGTTTTTATGGGCTCCTTTTATTAGAATATATATATATATATATATATATAAAGTTAATAAACCATGAAAGTGGAAAAGAACTTTAGTTTCCCATCCAGCAAAGAAACTTCAACTAAGGATTAGGGAAAGGTCATGACTGCATATACATATATATATATATATATATATATATTATATATATATATATATATATATGTGTGTGTGTGTGTGTGTGTGTGTACATATATATATAATATATATATATATAATATAATATATATATATATATATATACTAACTAAAAACTAGTGAAATTTAAAATGCAGCACAACGCAAATGCAATTTTCAAAGCTCAGGAGACCTCTCTAAATCTACAATTTCATTCCATTCAAAGGTATCAAGAGCTTTAGGTATCACAAAGTTTCCATTATTCGGACGACCCCAAGTTTTCATCCTCTAAAAAAAAAAAAAAAAAAAAAAAAAAAAAAATATTGTGATTTTACATCTCTTGACGTCTACAAGTGGAAAGAAAAGGGAGGCGGGCTGGTCTGATGACAATTTTCAAATATTCATAAAATACTATTTACAAGAACGGTGAAAAATACCGACTTGGTGTTAGATGCTAAAAGAGGCCAAGTCAACAAAGAAACTGAAGGAGAAACATCGTTTTGTTTCAAGTTTAATATAATTAGGGATACTTTATTTTTACTAATACCATTTACTAACTAAACTCCTCTGATGTTGATCACTTGTCTGAAATTACTTCATTCACTGATAACTATAGTTTTGTGAGCATATTTGAAAGAAAATTCCATAACAGTTATAAACCCTTTCTCTACTTCTCCTCATCTAACTGTATAAACCTTTTTCGATGTAAATGTAATTCTGTAACCGCCACTGGCATTTCAAACTGATGTTGAAAAATCCACAAGATTGAATTGGCTGAACACGTCTGGTAAACAATTAGGTATATTGGTTCGACCCTGTAGTACACTCCTGTCTACATCCCAGTTATCAAAGCTCTACGGTGACCTTTCCAGTCCCTGTCTGGAGTGTCACTCTCATGTTTGAGGTGTTGCAACGTCTGTGTCCTCCTCGATGGGAATAAATGAAAGGCAACCCGTCTGATCGATGACCCTTGCCGACTCTCCGGGTCCTCATTCTGCCACAAGGAGGCTTCGCCTGTCTCTTTTCTATAGGAATTATTTCAGCTCAAGGACAGAGACCCTCCCGCTCTCAGATATCCTTTTAGCAAGAGCCAGACCAACTCTTTCTCTAATCAGACTTTGGAAATCAATGTCGATTTCCCTCCACGACCCAGCTTCGGAATTCTCTATGCGATTCCTCTTGCCTTGCTTGTATGGTGCTTTTACGTTGCATGGAACCAGTGGTTATTCAGAAACGGGACCAACGGCTTTACGTGACTTCCGAACCACGTCGAGAGTGAACTTCTATCACCAGAAATACACATCTCTCACTCCTCAATGGAATGGACAAGAATCGAACCCGCGACCACCGAGGTGGGACGCTAATACCATATCAACCACGCCGCTTCCTTCGCTTTAACCACCCCGCTTTCTACTTTCGTTCCTTGCTTTCTGCAGGTCTGGGCTAGAGAAGAAAACATCACTCAAGAGTCAGGTCACCTACCTTTCAATTCCTACTGGCCTTGACACTTGAACTGCAATAAAACTTTTGCCCCGATAACCGTTAATTGCCGTTAAACTGTAAATACAATTTGCTAGGGATTTTTTTCTTACATATTCAGCGTCTCTTACGTAAAGACAGCAAACCCAAGCCTAGAATGCTAAACAACTGGTCCGTAAGAATCAACATTTTAATTGCGATGTCACATTCGGCAGCTCTGGGATGAAGGGAGAACAAAACGAAAAAACCAGAAAAGAAACGGTTGAGGAAAAGGACATCCTAAAAGACGGAGGGTTATGAATAGCCGAGTGCAGTGAAACAGAAATGAGAGAGAGAGAAAAAAGAGGAAATTAGGGAAGAGGGGTAGGGGGAAAATCGGCTAACTTCTCTTAATGACACTATCAATTAACAGACAAGAAAAGTCTTCCGCTCATCAAGGATGCAGCCCAAAATAAAACGTGTCAGATAAGATCATCAAACGAAGAGTCAGCCACCGGTGCTAACGAGCGAACAGCATTCTGAGAGCGAGCGGAAAAAAAAATCACCAAACAACAAGGTCGACGTGGTAAAAATACTCTTCAGTGAAACTGAGAAAAAAATAAATAAAATAAAATTACTTTGAAAAACTGGGCCCAGTTTAATCACCAATCAGCCCCCTGTCCTGGCGGTGGCTTCATTAATCCACGTCTTTAAAAAAAGCCACGGAAAAACTGGAGCTTCTAAGCTCCCGCTGTTTTAAAGTGAAGCAGCTTATCGGATCTCTTGAGGAGGAGGAAACACACCTGGTTTCTTCTGTTCGAGCTTGTTTTTGTGAGTCTAATCTCGTATTCTCGTTATTATGGACATTCTGAGGGATCTGCTTGCTAGCTCAGCTCAAGGGAGCCTTTTTTTAAACACTTTCTTTTAAGCTCCACATCCTGAGACTTTTATTTTTTTTTTAAATAGACTTCTCAAGGTAATTCAGTTTCTTCGTTTCCTTCTTTTCTCTTTGTGTGAGTATGGATGTGTATATATATACATGTATAAAAATATGTGTTTATACACACATACAATATATATATTCCCAAATATTACGAATCATGTTTTTTTATTCAGCAATGGACAGGTTATAAACTAGTCCGCTAATGTCGGCAAATGCAGAAACATTAACCACAGTTTGCACACAATGGCGTAACTTTTTATTGGGGTGGTAATGGGTGGAGGAAAAAAAACTGGCCATTAACCTATGACCATGGTTAACAAACAAAATAATTCTCTCTCTCTCTCTCTCTCTCTCTCTCTCTCTCTCTCTCTCTCTCTCTCATTCATTTGCTAGGAAAAACTCATTTTCAGGCTATAATATGATCAACACATCAAGTCATGGAGCAATAGCGATGAGTTAACCCCCACACTTTATGATAGCTATAAAGCACATTTTATGAGTATTCAAAAATTGGTCTTAAATTTGGCAAAACACTAAAATGGGAGAATCTCTCTCTCTCTCTCTCTCTCTCTCTCTCTCTCTCTCTCTCTCTCTCTCTCTCTCTCTTTAGTAAAGAATATATGAAAAACACATCAAAACATTATACACCTACATATATATACATATATACATACATATATATATATATATATATATCATATATATATATATATATATATATATATATATATTTATATATATATATATATATATATAAAATGTGTGTATGTATATATATGTATAACTGAATCACGAAAATATGAAACGTGATGAATATGAAAATAAGGACAAAATCCACGAGGGAAAGTGAAACGACCGCTGCGAGGCTTTTCGACTTTTCTTTTATATATTTTATATATATATATATATATATATATATATATATATATATA
>NC_061107.1:94378913-94381413 GCF_015104395.2 Macrobrachium nipponense
ATTTCAATTCAGAATTTACTTTCACTGAAATGGCCTAAAAATGTTATCCAGTTTCATTTATTCACTGAAATATACCAGATTCCATATCCTCTCGTGTCTGACTTAAAAGTGCAGGGATTAAATGCTGATTGAAGTCAAGTTTTGCACTCAAAAACATAACTGCAATTTTATTTTACTCCTGACTCTATACAGTTGAAAACTTTACGCATAAAACCACTTCCCGTCATTTTTCAATTTGTATTTTTTGACGCCTAACTGTAATATATTCACCTGTCAATTTTGCAGATTACAACAGCTGCGCATGCCCACGTTTAATCATAAATCTTTCTAAAACTTTATATTAGTAAATTCCAGTTTACGTCCGCGTTTCCGCTTCCCTTGACAAGCCATATGCATTGGGCATTCCATCTTTAATATCTTTAGTTTCCTATATTCGTCCTTGTGCGATTTCTACTAATTTCGCTCACAAAAAAATCACATGTTCTTCTTTTCCGTCAAATGTAAAGATCCAATGGATCGCAAACCTAATACCCTTTTCTAGCGCTGGACCGAAGGAAAGGAGAACAAGGCTTGATGCGTCCTCCAGCTTACTCGGGATGCTTACAAGATTTTCCTCTCACGCAGAAGTTGTCAACAATATACTATTAACTTAAAGTGAAGTGGTCTTCGTAAATAATATTCATACTTAGTACTACTTATACTGCCAACAAGGATAAAATAAAAAGGACACAAATTAAACATGTACATATGTTCTCAATTATCAGCGGAAACACAAAATAATCAAACAGAAACAGCTTAAATTCAGTATACCAAATAAATCAAAACCAATAAAATCTACGAAAATTAAAATAAATACACTATATTTCATTAGAAATAATTTTTCTGCACTGTTTAACAGACATTATTTATTCTTTATATTTTCATTCTAACAAATAAATCATAAATATTCTGTCCTAAAATTCCTGTATCTTTAACTCAATGCGAAACACCTTTTCAGACTCTACAACAATAACACCAAAGTAGTTTGTAGGCTTACTCCCCGAGTAAGCGTAAAGGAAAATCCCTGGACACAAGGAAAGAGCAAAAAGGAACGAAGGAAGAAGAATGGTGCGGCGTCACGGCCATAGAGTCCATAAACCTGCCACATAAATGAAGAAATGTTGTAGGATTTAGGGAAAACAGAACTTCATAACGCATCGTTACATCATTCGTTTTTAATATGATGTTGTCACGAATCATATTTTATTGCTTTCTATAAATACTGCGCGTACATTCATATTCCTCAAAGACATTATTTTTATGCCTTTTCGAACTTATCTTTAGTATCCATTTACCTGTAAAGCAACTGAAATACCCGCTTTGTTTATATTCTGTGATAAACTTTCTTTTACAGAAAACTGAAAACACCCCTTTTTCGCCATCAACTTATACTACACGATATATCACATTTTATCTTTAATAGATTTTTATTTGTGAGGTTTCACCCTTAAAGCCAATCTTAGCGTCTATCTTTATCTTTACACCACTTCTTGATTCGTTTCTCCCTTCAAAGCTTTCCATTTCTATATTACAAATGAAATGATAGCCTTCAATACACATTTCTTTTCAGTGATTGCAGTTACTGCTGAAGGCAGCGTCAAGAGCAAAAGCGTTTTATTTCTTTGAGGAATTTTGCTTGCAGGTACCACACAAAATGAAACGACACCTTTAAGTCGTTCACAAATGTTACGAAGAAACAGATGGTCAGATAGTGAGATGGTCAGATAGTGAGATGGTCAGATAGTGAAGTTCAACTTACTGCTTCTATGTAAATGACAAAAACTATATAAGCTTTAATCTGTCACTCGTGGGTAATATAAAGTAAAATATAAACTAAGTATCTAACAAAACCAAATCCATATTTTATTAAAAAACGACGACCAACTATGACTTACCCTCTCTTTTGAGTACACACAGACATATATGTATTTAATATACGTTATCCACAATGACATCTCAATTTCTTTATGAAAGGTCGTTATGGAAAAAACATGTTTTCGGTTAATGTACCATTTAAATGACAACACTGACTGTGTGTAGGCCATAATATTACGACGGCCAAGCAAGGCAGGACTATAGCCGGATCTAACCTGCAATCAATAGCTTAACAGAAGTACATATTCCCCTGCAGACAATACTAACGACTAGACTACAATGCTATAAAAACAAGTAAAAACTGCGCCGAAGTTTCTTATGCAACACACAATGCTAAATAAAACCATCAGCTAGGACCGGTAGAGCTTCAGTTGCTTCCCAGATGCGGTAGAGTGAGGGTGCGTCCCACGCCTCCGAAAAGAATTCCCTGATGCACGATCCATGGCTAAATTTAACCTTGAATGAAATCAAAACTGCTGAGGCTAGAGAGTTGCAATTTGGTATGATTGATGTTTGGAGGGTGGATGATCAAATTACCAATTTGCAGCCCTCTAGCCTCTGTAGTTTTTTATACCTGAGGGCCGAC
>NC_061107.1:94388913-94398913 GCF_015104395.2 Macrobrachium nipponense
TATGACAGACTAAAGGAGAAAAAAAGAAATAACCAAATCGAACAGTAGACGGGGCAGCAAGAAACGAAGCCATTGGTTGCCACTTTAAAAAAGGACGCTTGCGTCAGCATGTCCAGACATATCTTCTTTCAACATCCTTCATCTCCAAAGCGAAACACGGCCACAGCCAATAACAACAACAACAACAACAACAGCAAACGGCAACAACAAAACCTTCATTATCATCACTACCGACGTCTATGTTTGGTCTCTATTTGGAATGCAGTTGACGGAAAGAAGGACAATCAGAATCACACAGTCATTCACACATCATCTATATATATATATATATATATATATATATATATATATATATATATTATATATATATATATAACAATATATATATATGTGTGTGTGTGTGTGTGTGTGGTGTGTCTGTGTATGCATATATATATATATATATATATATATATATATATATATAATATATATATATATATATATATATATATATATATTACCCATAGGTTAAGTGTAGAGAGCAGCACCTGCTATAGTACAGTATTATGTAAATCAATTTCTATATATAACATACAAAATATGTACAAGCTAATGAATATAATTCAAATTTTATAGGAAGGGAGAGAGAGACAGAGAGAGAGAGAGAGAGAGAGAGAGAGAGAGAGAGAAGGAATCTGTTTGAAGTAATTCTTCGTATCCATCCGCAGGAGTAAAAATCAAACATCCATACCGAAATCAAAGGCAGGTTCGACAACATGGTCACTTATTTTCCCTCTATTTTTTTTTTTTTTTTTTTTTTGGGGGGGGGGGGGGGCGGATGGCGAAATGAGGTCACTCTTGACGATGAACCCCCACTAATCAATGGGGCTCGGGGAAAAACATCTGTATGTAGCGACTATCCACTTCTTTTCTCACGGTGATATTATCCATACCCCTTGAATGCTGATTATATCTTTTTCGTTCTGCTCTTTCTAATTTTTAGAAAGATCGTAAGCGTTTTTTTTATTTAACGGCAAACACTAACATACATACGTTTTCCTGGTATAGATACATATTAAAACAAGATGGTAGAGTTCTTGTAAAAATGCATATTATAAATATATATATATATATAATTAAAGAAGATGATCTCATATGACATCCATCATAATGGTTTACTTAAACGACTTTTTCCCTTTTTCCCTAAAACTATTTAATTTCTAGATTTAAAATTGGGCCTTTAAAAACAAATTACGCATAAGTGTATTATGTATAAATATCCGTATTTGAATATATACTAATGTGTTTATATTTACTTACAAGATTAGTTAAAAACACACATTTTATATATATATATATATATATATATATATATATATATATATATATATATACATATAGATATATATATATATATATACATATACGATAGCCACCTTGCGTTGGCACGTTTGGTTAGAGCTGTCTGCTCTTTAATCATATTTTGTGTTTTATCTCATTATGGATCGTTAGTCTGCCTCTTCACCCAAGTTAAGTACTTGCTCCGTTTTTGACAATATTTAGGGAGTGAGTTTGCCTTTCGTTTTGCCTTTATTTAGGATTTTGTTAGGCATCAACTTGACCGTAGCGGCGGACGAGTCGCCCTTACAGCGTTCCCTCTTATTATATCGGTTATGCGTGGGCATCCATCCTGCTTTACCGTGTGGTATTTCAGTACGTATTTTATTTATATCTTGGGTGGCAGTTTTAGGTCGATCGTGTTTTTGCTTACTTATATTTTCATTATTTTCATGTATATGTTCGTGTGCAGGGTGGATTGGTTTAAACCAAAGTGGTTTAAACCATGGTTTTGTTGGCTTGGTTTAAAAAAATAAAAAAACCATGTGGTTTCTTTTGGTTTGATTTTTGAATTTCAAGTGACATATTTTATAAACTGATGCAAAAAGTGCATTAGACAAGCGAGGTGTATCCAATATTTCAGGAAAGGGATGAGTGATATTCCAATAACTATTGTATCTTACAATTGCGGATGTTGAATTTTAAAAAGAACAGAGTTGAAAAAAAAAATTGTGGGAAATAACATTTGCGAACAGTTCAGGGACAACTTTTTTTTTTAAATGTTTCCATACTGGGTCACACTTTCTGCCAGTCATAATAATTGCACTGCACTGGACATATGATAAAAAGTCAAGAAAGAACACTGTTAAGGCACACTGAGCCAAGCAGCAACTTGAAACAAGATGAGGTGGAAACTGATTGCTGTCAATGTTGCCATTACAGTGTTCCCAGATGCCACTACTACCAACCAACCACATTCAATCATAAAACCAGCCTAAATCCCGGCAAATGGAAATCTAAACCAGCCGTGTGTAAATGTGTTAAATATGAGATAAGGACATTAAGACCAATAAAACCAAAAAACGATGGTTTTTATGATTTTTTTAAATAAATGATTGACTTTTGGTTTAAAAATCCAAGGTTTATTTTAACCTGATCGTGAACCTGTATGCGTTATATATAGCATATATATATATATATATATATATATATATTATATATATATATATATATATATATATATATATATATAATACACACACACACACACACACACACACACACACACATATATATATATAATATATATATATATATATATATATATATATATATATTATTATATATATATATATATTATACACGCATGCACATGAATACAAAACATAAAACCTCGTAAAATGGACATTCAAAAAATTTGCAAAATAAATAAATAACTGCTCATAAACTAGCATAGTATCTCATTAATCGCTTTGTAATCAAACGCTTTGAAGCACAGAGCTTCAAGTGTAGAATGCTTCGAATCAACGTTCTTTTCCCCTTTGTTCCGGAAGTGTCCAGTGGTGCTGCAAATGCTTCCTGCTTTGATCATATACAATCTGGGGTATTGTGGTCTAGGTTAGGAAAGGGTTAGAAGGAAGCTTTTAGCAACTGTGGCAATGCTGTGAGCGTTTTTAAAAGCACTGCAAAATCGGCAAGCCATATCTATGATTTTTCAAGTAAAGGTTTTCATTAAACAGCGGAAGTACATTTTGAGAAATTTCGTAGTGCAGATACATTTGCACTACATAAGGGTGGCCACATATAAAAACACAGATATGTATATATATAGACTTAAAACACTTAAATTCGCGCATGTGTTGTTAACTAAACATCTATAACTTGACGAACAATAATATAAATTCATACAAGCACGACTACGCGCGCGCGCGCACACACACACATGCACAGAGATTCGCCTTACGTTAACTGTCAATAATGATGTTTTGCTTCTGACAGACCAATATGATGCTCAACTAAATTCAGTGTCATTGCCAATTACGTGTACTCACTGTCATTGAACATCTCCCTCTGACCCCCCCACCCCTCTTCCCTCTCCTCCCTCTCTCCTCTGAAAGCAAAATGCAGTCATTTATGGCAATTATCCAACTGTGAAAGCGGCAGGATGGGGAAAATTGAGCATTTCCTCCGCAACAACTGCTTTTAAAATTTCCCGAAGCTCTACCTTTTATCATTAGTTTCTTGCGTGCAATTTTGCCAAAGGCCTTTAGGAAATCTAAGTATTGCTCTACTACTGTCGTAAATACCAAGCATGCTATTGAAAAACTCCAAGAGGTTTGATAGGCAGGATCTGTTTTGTCTGAGACCGTGTTGACTGTTTAGCAAAAAGTTGCTTCTATCAATGTGATCCACAAATGGCAACCCTAAGCCTGAAAGCTATGTTTTCCAGTCGAATTCGCCTAGAGAGAGAGAGAGAGAGAGAGAGAGAGAGAGAGAGAGAGAGACTCTGAAAGCTAACTTCATTCACGATGTGATTATACTGTTAGGCGTAACAAAGAACAAGCAAATGATCACTGATGTTAAAATGATCAACTCTTATCACATTACAGTGTTTGCGCCCGAAATAATAATAATAATAATAATAATAATAATAATAATAATAATAATAATAATAATAATAATAATAAGAAAAATGAGACCATAAACCACATAGCAAGCGAGTGTCCGGCACTTGCACAGAACCAGTACCATAAGAGGCATGATTTTAGTGGCAAAAGCCCTCCACTGGAGCCTTCGCAAGAAACACCAGCTACCTTGCAGTAATAAGTGGTAAGAGCACCAACCTGAAGGAGTGATAAAAACGACCAGGCAAAGATCCTCTTCGACTATGGTATCAGAACAGATAGGGTGATACGTGCAAATAGACCAGACGTGACGTTGATTGACAAAATCAAGAAGAAAGTATGACTCATTGATGTCGCAATACCATGGGACACGAGAGTTGAAGAGAAAGAAAGGGAAAAAATGGATAAGTATCAAGACCTGAAAATATAAATAAGAAGGGTATGGGATATGCCAGTGGAAATTGTACCCATAATCATAGGAACACTAGACACGATCCCAAGATCCCTGAAAAGGAATCCGGAAAAACTAGAGGCCGAAGTAGCCCCAGGACTCATGCAGAAGAGTATGATCCTGGAAACGGCGCACATAGTAAGAGGAGTGATGGACTCCTACGGAGCCAGGATGCAACCCGGAACCCCACACTATAAATACCACCCAGTCGAATTGGAGGACTGTGATAAAAAAAAATTATATATATAATGGCATCCAAAGTGTTACAACAATTCTAACGACGATTAAACAGAATAAACAACCTCTTTAATAAGATACATTTGAGAGAGAGAGAGAGAGAGAGAGAGAGAGAGAGAGAGAGAGAGAGAGAGAGTTTTCATTCACAACAGCTTCATTTCCGCGTCTGCAACGAAAGATAACGCTGAAATAAAAGCAACGTCAATCTCCTGTTTTTTTTTCGGTTTTTTTTTCTTTTCGCAAGAGGCTTAATAAGCAAAGCCAGTATTCTGCTGGAACCCACTTTGTCTGGGCAAATCTCCATCACGGGATAATTACATTGCTTCCAACAATGGGGAAATGTGTATCCCATAAAAAGGGGAGGGAGGGAGGGATTCAAGTCCCATAATACCAACAAAATACACTTTTTGAAAATCTAAACCCCCATCACAAGGATCAAAGACAAAACGTCCACGGTTTGGCAAACCAAACGGAATCAAGAGAAAGGCAGATTAAGTTCACTAATACCACCATAAGCTCTACATCTTAAAACTGGAAAAAAAGAAGAGGAGGTTAAGAGGAACAGGAAACGGGAAAAAGAATATAAGACTGAATCTGACCCAAAAATCCGAAATAACAAGTCATAGATGCAAATAAAAAAAAAAAATCCATGAATTATGCATACTCTTCCACGCAGAGTAAAACTGAGTATGCGGAACAACACTGATCTTTCGTTCAAAAAGGAAAAAAAAGGAGGCCAAAGTTCCACAGACATTTTCCGAATCCATCACCTCCAAATAGATTTCCCATGGCGCCCGAGAAAACTGAAAATAATTTATTCGCAAACCTGAACTATAAATTCGAAAAGCACTCTTTGAGTCATAGACGCATGAAATGAGATTCCTAATTACATGTCGATGGATCTGGAAATTGAAGCGGTGGGGGGTGCGAAGCCCCGAGAGGTTAGAGGGGGGTGGGGGTGGAGATTGGAGGATTAATACGGATTTCATTTAAATCCGGGCTTGGTCAGGACATGACCTAGAATGAGGGTATCAGAGAATAGCTGTATTATTCTCTCTCTCTCTCTCTCTCTCTCTCTCTCTCTCTCTCTCTCTCACACACACACACACACACATAAAAGAAAGAAGAAAGAAAGAAACAGTGCATATATATTCACTTTAAAACCGTCTTGATGCCTTTCATTCTCTCTCTCTCTCTCTCTCTCTCTCTCTCTCTCTCTCTCTCACAAACACACACTCAGAATCATTGGTAATTCAGCCTCACTCACCCCCGACTACCGATAATTCATCCTCTCTCTCTCTCTCTCTCTCTTCACAGAAATAGTGCAAAAATATTCTCTCTCTCTCTCTCTCTCTCTCTCTCTCTCTCTCTCTCTCTCTCAGATTCATTGGTAATTCAGCCTCACTCACCCAGGCCCACCGTTAATTCATCCTCTCTCTCTTTCTCTCTCTCTTCAAAGAAACAGTGCAAATATATTCAGTTTAAAACTGCCTTGATGTCATTCATATTTCTCTCTCTCTCTCTCCGTGTCAGAGGGGATTATCACAACAAACCCTCAATTATAACTGCATGATGATATATGCACGTGGACGTCCAATATAAATACAAATACCAGGTGCATGTGTTTTTATTTCGATATTACAGTTCGCTCTAAACCCTTTGTGGCCTAGAGCTGCGAGGCTGGGACTCGGGAACGGGGATTTAGAGCTGGATATCAAATTCGGATTGCCGACCAGTTTTTCATACTAATTTCTCTTTATTCAACCGGCCCAAATCATACGGAAAATATTAAATTTAGGCCTCTAAGGTTAAAATAAAAATCTTGATCAGTTAGTGTAGGAAAATCAATCTTGATCAGATACTGTAAAAAAATAAAAATCTTGATCAGATACTGTACGAAAAAAAAACTTGATCAGATAGTAGGAAAAAACAATCTTGATCAGATACTGTACGAAAAAAAAACTTGATCAGATAGTAGGAAAAAAAAATCTTGATCAGATACTGTACGAAAAAAAAAACTTGATCAGATAGTAGGAAAAAAAATCTTGATCAGACTGTAGAAAAAAAAACTGATCAGACAGTAGGAAAAAAAAAAACTTGATTCAGATACTGTACGAAAAAAAACTTGACAGATAGTAGAAAAAAAAATCTTGATCAGTACGTACGAAAAAAAAAGATCAGATAGTAGATCTTATAGATAGTATAGGAATAAAAATCTCGATCAAATAGACTAGGAAAAAATATCTTGATCATGAGATAGTGCAGGAAAAAAATCTTGATCAAATAGTGAAGGTAGAGAATCTTGATCAGTTAGTGTAGGAAAGAAAATCTTGATCAGAGTGTAAAAGATCACGAGAGATGAAAATATGATTCATATTTGCATATCAATTATACAATAGTTTACGTATCAAAACTCCAGAAACTCAGATCGATGGCAAGTCCGCAGCACCGCACAGGGATCTATTAATTCAGGGATCTGAGTTAATAGACAACCATTCGAAATGGTAGGTAATATATATTTCTCGGATGTGGCGTGCTATCAATACTTCTTCAAACTACAAGTTTATCAAGTCGCGCTTCACGTTCACATTCTTACCCTTAAACAATATTAATAACTGATAGAGCTATAATTTTTTAATGATTTTCCAAGAATCATTAGCCTAAAAATGATTTTATTTACTTCACACAGACGATGATCTTGACTCGACAGTCCCTATTTTTCATTAAAGCTCAACTAAAACAGATTGATACCCTTGGCGAACTTTACATTAAAAACAGCAACCGATCATCAAATTATAACTTTGCCTTACCATCGGACCATAAATTTATTTCCGCCAGTCCCTATAACTATACATTTAAATATGCAACCTTTAGACCATGACAACAAATAATCGATGAAATTCACCGTCAGTTAGTTATCAATTTTGCCGTGCATAATGTCGTACTTATTTAAAAATCCCAGAGAGAGAGAGAGAGAGAGAGAGAGAGAGAGAGAGAGAGAGAGAGAGAGAGAGAGTCTAAATGCATTTGAAAATATGGCTGTCCAACTACTGGCTTCACATTAATAGTAGATCTTGGACTGGAACTAGGCGCTTTTCTCTGAAATTGCCACAATATATCTCTACTTAGACTAATCATTTTCCTTCATCACACAGTTGCACCGTTCCTTTCGGATTACGATACAAAATGCTAAAACATTGTCTACGTTATTGCTACCACTATAGTATCCCAATCTGCAAGAACTATCCTTCCACGATCGCATGCATACTTCGTCTTTCCTTGTAACATATTTCCACTTCTAATGAAGTTAGATGATATGGTAGGTATTAGCCACAAACACCACCGCCGTTGAACACCGCCACTACAAATAACCACAAATTACACGGGAAATGAAGTTACGGATGTTCTTTGAAAAAGCTGCATAATAAGAAAAAAACAGAGCAGCGCTCTAAAACAAAAATAATCACAATCTAGAATAGCCCATAATCATCTGCAGTGAAAATAATATTGTTGCGAAAGGCCAGCCATGGCAACATGAGAGAAATATAAACAGACACATTATGCAGATTCTAGTCAAGGCACCGTGATAGAAAAATAAATCACCAGCTATTTGGAAGGAGACCACCATCAAACCCCATAAAAATAAAAAATAAAAAGTATGGCTGGTACGAATGCAAAAAAAAAAAAAAAAAAAAAAAAAAAAAGAAAAGAAAAAACCATACTTCGTGAAAAATGCCATAAAACCAAAACGTATAAAGGCAGTTTCGCTCAAAGGATGAAAAATTCCATCAAAACCTCCCAAGATGAAAACAGCATTAACTAAACAAACAAAGGTTAATATTTACAGTGAAGATGGAGACGAAAGGCAAAAATGCTCTTCATGAAGACTATAATAAATAATATATATATATATATATATATATATTATATATATATATATATTATATATATATATATATATATATATATATATATATACACAACGCAATGTGACAAAGACGACCTGCATTTAACTAAAGACATAAACAAATATGGCATCGAACACAATAACTAAAATAAACAAGTAGAACTTTGTAAACAAAAATTATTTTTGTGGATTTAACACGATTACTTAGTGTGAAAGGAAACAGTATTACTGTGAGAAAAAATAAAATTTGCTGGTAGGTTATTCTCTCCTATAAATAAAAATTTTATGGCAAAATACCAGGATGTGCCAAGACTGAGATGACCTGCATTAATCTCAGCAAACAAACAAGGAAAGCTTACTTACGAAAGAAACACACACAAAAAACAAACATTCTACCTTTGGCTGGTAATCAGACTTGTCGTCACCTGACCCCAGAGGGGAGATGGGAGTGTTTCTCCTCCTCAGACTCTCAAAATGTTGGTGGTTTGTGTTCTGAATACATGATGCCCTCGGTATGTCAACAGCAGAATTTTCACGAAGGCAATAACGTCACAGCCTAAGGCGGGGGAGGTGGGATCCCCCAGCACCCATTAATACCCCCTTTCCAGGAATCTCAAGCGTCCAAGACTTCTCATTTTCTCGGGAATTTGGGGACTCGCCTCTTTCCTTTTAGCGAAGTCACAATCACTGATTTTAGTTTGGGGCGGTGGGAGGGGGCGGTTTGGAGTAGAGGGATTCAACAACTGTTCGCTTTTCGAGATCTCACCACCCACTACTACTCACTATCATCACTTATCTACTCCTATTCTGGGGACTCCAACACCCACTACAGCTTCCGTTCTAGGGACTCTAATACCCACTACAACTCCCTTCTCAGGCTTCTCACACTCACTACAACTCCCCTTCAGTGGACTCCAAATCCCCTTCTATGGACTTCATCGCCCACTGCAACTCCCCTTCTATGAACTCTAAATCCAGTTCTATGGACTCCATCGCCCACTACAATTCCCTTCCTATAAGCTCTAAATCCATTTCTATGGACTCCATCGCCACTACAACTCCTTTTCTGTGGACTCCAACAACCGCATCTCTCCTTCTCCTCCAACATCCAATACTTGTCCCCTTTTCAGGGGGTGGGGGGGGGGGGTGGGGGTGGTGTGGGGGGGGAAACTGACGACCATTACTACCTTTTTCCTTTCTCGAGAACTCCAACGCCCAGCATCATTCCCTCTTGGACTCTTAACAGCCAATAATGTTCCTCAGGGAATCCCAACACCCTAATGCTACTACTTCTGTCTGGCTGCCAAGGACTCATGGCGTGAGAGGGAGGAGCTGGGATATGGGTGTTCATTTCATTATGCTGTTTATGTATGTTTAATTCATGGTGCAATTACCTTCTTTTAAATAGACTTATTGGGAACGGTCTGATGTACATCATACTTATGCTAAGTTCCATTTTGA
>NC_061107.1:94403913-94413913 GCF_015104395.2 Macrobrachium nipponense
TCGTCTGATGAATTGCGACTGCTGATTATGCGTCTCTCTCTCTCTCTCTCTCTCTCTCTCTCCTCATCAAAATACTGACCTCTTAGTCTGATTAATACTATCACCCTCTCTCACCAAACAGAACTCCAATCTAAATCCCGTTTCCAATTCTCTATTCTGTCATTTACTCTCACTATTTCCACTCACTTCGTCCTTTCTCTATGCATGCTGTAACCTTCCCGACCTCACCCCGGGGCAAACCCAGTACTCCAAGCTTATGTCAACAAATTAAAGAGATTGTCCTGCCTCAACTACATTTGTCCTCTCTACCGAAAGCAGCTTGTTCTCAACGAACGGACGAACGAGATGCATGTGCCCACACATGCCTTTCCATATACCCACTCTAAAGAAAATTTACATATAATACTAACATACACATCCCATAAAGGTGGCGTTTTTTTGAATCGCCTATATTAAGTCTGATAGGATGTGTTGAACTTAAATCACCAAGGTTATTTTACGACTAGGTTTATCGGTCAGCTAAGATTAAGTGATATGATTTTTTCCAGACGTAGCCGTGCGAGAGGAAATGAATTTTTGCCTGCGAGTACACACACACGCACACACACACACACACACACACACACACACACATATATATATATATAGTATATATATATATATATATATATATATATATATATATATATATACTATACATGCTATATACGTATATATGGAAAGGCATGTGTGGATGAATATATATATATATATATATATATATATATATATATATATATAACCTGACATATCTTCTAAGTATAGAAATCCACCCGTCTAGTAAAGCAACAAATATGCGTACTTCTGGATGCCAGGATCCTTTCTTTCAGAAAACCCACCGTCCAACGCCCATTACACTTCCTGCTAAACAGACCCCCATCTCAGCCAGCTTCAGGTATCTTCTCTTTAATCAAATATAGATGTCACAGCTTGCATATTGATCAGGTAGCTATCGTCAGCAATGACATCCACTCAACGATAATCTCAATTAAAATTAAAAATACAGATACGCGCTGTAATAGAATGTAAGCGTACAGGATGGAAAAGGTAAATGACATAATACCTGCTGGCAAGTGTAAAACTGTACACAAACACACACACACACGTACATATATTATAGATATAAATCTTGGCTCCAACCGACAATAGTCGACTAACCATATGCAGTTCTTTGTAAACCTTTGATTTGGTTTCTTATAAGACATGGACTATTTGTGGTGGTTTGTTTGCAATATATATATATATATATATATATATATATATATATATATATATATATATATATATATATATACATACACACATAAAACAGATACCCCATACGTTCGAATACAACTTCAGGGCTTATTGCAACAATCAGGCTTTAGATCTGAAAGGAACTAGGGTTGTACTCTCCTGTTATTATTATTATGTACTACACGTATCGACTCATGTGATTAAACTCGCCTGAGTTTATTCATCATAAAAAAAGGAAGTTTTTTAAATATTTTTTCCTATCATTCCTTTCTGCCGTAATATCTATGTGAGGAACACAAATTTAATAAAATAAAAGTTTTGATGAATCATTTAGTGAATCCACGAGAGAGAGAGAGAGAGAGAGAGAGAGAGAGAGAGAGAGAGAGAGAGAGAGAGGTGGTTACGTAATCGATTACATATCGGAAACAGTTTATATAATAGCAGCAATAAAAACAATCGCACGTCTATCCCATTCCCGAGCGAATGAGAGAAAATCATTACTTCCGAGTGGAGAGAGAGAGAGAGAGAGAGAGAGAGAGAGAGAGAGAGAGAGAGAGAGAGAGAGAGTCTTCTAACCAATAGAGCTAGATTTATTAAGGAAATAAAAGAACTGAGCCCATGCAAACCAAATAATATTTCATCCTTATTTATTTTCATCCTTATTTATAGAAGGATCTTCCCAAGGATCATTAATACATTTTCTCATCCGGGGCCAAATGGAAAATTATCTTTACACTCCTCACTGGGACTTACAAGTTCATTTTCCTCCCGAACACATAACTGGAGGGAAGGAAGGTGGGGGAGAATTAGTATTTGCTTCGGCATTCTTAGTCCTCGTGGCATTTCAAAGGCTCCGAAAAACAGCCAAAAGCCGAGATATCAAGTTGTGAAAAAATCAGTTCGTTAATAAATGCGTAGATACATTATGACTTCAAGAGTTGTTACCAGGCGCATCGTGAGCTGCATATCGACATAATAAAAACCATTCATCCAGAAAGATCATATAACAAGTAAATTCTTCGAACTTATCTTTTAAGTCATTAATCAAGCACAGTAAATAAAGACAGAACCCAAAACAAGTCTACCGCATAGAATAACTGTAAGGACAGCAATAAATTCGGGACATTTTATGCAGAGTTCTCTTAAATAAAAAGACTGATCTTTTTGGGCAAAAACTCTGCATTTAAACACTAATTAATACTTTCAAGACTACCATGAATTAGTTTTCAATAGCTTCAAAGGGTAACTGATCCTATGATTAACAGGCAGGTCATGAGAATAAGGAAAGATTCTGAGAAATGAAACATAAAATGCTTTCTACCTAATTATTATTATTATTATTATTATTATTATTATTATTATTATTATTATTATTATTATTATTATTATTAATTTTGTTTTAATTTTTGTTTGGCAGCAAAATAAAATTAAAACAAATGCTGATTTTTACGACTTTTTACACACTAACTCAATTTCCTTCAAGGATTACTGAACTTTATCTTAGTATGGAGACAGACCAGATGTGAGTCCGGGATCTTTTTATTGCTTCATGCATTGTTACTGTCAATAATGGGCATTACGGTAAGTAGCTTCATCCTGCTTTCATTTGCATTATGGCCATTTCTGTTGCGTGACAGTCCTTTCCAAGCATTTTTACCATACTTATTTTATTATTGTTATTATAATCGTTTTCCAATGGTAACGTCATCCACATCAATGAAATATACAAACAAACAATACACACACACATATATAATATATGCACACACCCACACCACACACACACACATATATATATATATATATATATATATATATATATATATATATATATATATATATATATATATATATATTCGAGCTACAAATGCCCTTTAATATCTAATCCGCTCTACCTCGGAAAGTGATAGTATATTTTTTTTATATATGTAAACCGAGGGGGAATTTTTTAGTTGATAATAATTTCGTCCCTTCATGGGATCGAAAACCACCGTCCAGCGGACAGGGACGAAATCAAGACGACAGTGACGGTGATGTGATAATTATTCATATCCATATATATATATATATATATATATATATATATATACATACATATCATATATACACAAATACACTCACACACGCATACAACAAATTGAGGGTACCGTTAGCATAAAATGTCTATTCAACCAAGCAATGGAAATATTTGGAAGCGAGGATGCAAGGTTGTAAATACGCTAGAAAACATAGAAAAACTTTGCACACAACTTAATGTTACCAGCTTGTAAAAAAAAAAAAAAAAAAGATAACGACGAATGGCAGCCAACAACGACATAATCCGAGGGAGTGAAGCAGCTGAAAATAGCAACAAGATCCAATCTCGTTCTCAGGTATGACTTATGAGAGAGAGAGAGAGAGAGAGAGAGAGCTCTCCCGCTCAAACATAAAATCAAAACTCAGAGAGAGAGAGAGAGAGAGAGAGAGAGAGAGAGAGAGAGAGAGACTTATCGAGGAGGAAGACAAATATTTACTTAATCATTAGGAGCCACGTGCTATGCGAAAGCAGGGATGTGGGAGAGTGGGAGGAATAGGGGGAGGAGGATGGGGAGGCGATGGGGCTGGTGGGAGATCTTGTAGGAGCCTATTGGAAGAGGGGTACGGGAAAGATGTGTGTGTGTGTGTGTGTGTGTGTGTGTAAGGGGGGGGGGGGAAGAGAGATCGGGGTGTGTGAGGGCTTGAAGAGAAGAAGCACACATTGCCTTGGCTGATTAGTGTTTCTTTTAGCCTGGTGTTTTCACAACAAACAAAAAAGGAAAGGAATTCCAAAAGGAAGTCCATTACATACTTAATAGGGCACTCCCAGCACTCCTGGCACTGGGCGAGTGGGAAAGGAGTGAGAGAGCGAGTGTTATGTCACAAACACACGAGGTGGTCGTAAATTATTAATGCCTACATAAAACGGAAAGAAAGAGCGCCGGCGTACCTTCAGTCGAGATTATGGCGGACAGGTCGCATTGTATCACTTCGATACAGCGGGAAAGCATGAATAAGAAACACACACACACACACACACACACACAAATCCTAAGCATTACTTTATATAGATATATATATATATATATATATATATATATATATATATATAATATATATATATATATATATATATAGTGTTAATAACATTTAGCTAGAAAAAAAGGACAGTCATATTTCACTTCCTTAAGCCAGAAACGACTAACGCTAGAAATTCTTGTTGACCTGAAAGTCCTTGGAGTAAATGTTTTATGAAGAGTTTCCTTTTCAACGGAATTCAGTTCTCAAACTCCACTTTTTCTGACAATTTTCTTTGTTCCGAGCATCGTGGGGGCTTGTTAGTACTCCACTTTATTGTGATCACATGATAAAAATTTTGGTATTTACACTGTCTCTGAAATGTTAGAGACAATGTAGTTTCCCATATAAATAATAAAAAACATATCAAAGCAACTGCAGTAATTCAATGTCTAAAGAGATAATAATAAATATTTACGTACATATCCACACGTAGACAGACTTGGTTTGGGGTCTGGTTTTCGTAAAGAAATAAAATCTGATAAGAAACTAAGACCACATAGAATAGCCTATACTACATCACAGTAACTCCACATAATTTCTAGCCTAAATTAAACGAAAAAAAAAAACATTATTACTCATTCCTTTTGTTAAGCTGAATCACAAGATCGACAATTTCTTCAATTTACTTCTATCACCTACACTATGAAATTAATGAATGTAGATTACAGCACAACCCTTCTCAGACGTCATTTAAAGTTATTAATTTCTTGGACGCAGATGTCCGCTGCATTTCTCTACTGCATCTCTCTGTAAAAGGCTCGGAATAATTCGATACAGTTGACAAAAATATTTGAGAAAAATATAAGTGAAACGGAAAAATAACTGCGAACGAAAAACATTATAATATATATTAAAGCAAAACACCAAATGGCAATACTAAAATAACAAGTAACAGAAATATCTGAATATTTGATAAATGTTAAAAATAATAATGCCCTGTCATTATAATTTCAATACAGAGATATGAATACATTATTACGCTTAATCTGCAACAACTGTCTGAAGGGGACTCACTGGCGTGAATAATTCATGTTGAAATTGAAATATGTTCTTTGAAAGAAATGTCGCCAAAAAATCTATTAAAAATTATATTGCATTTAAGGTAATATATTTCTTAATTACCTACTAAGGTGACCTTGAAAAAATAGCAAATGTTACAACATTGCAAATTATATATATTTGTTTTTTGAGTTATGAAAAATGCATAAATTGCAGTTGTTGCAGATTAAGCATAATAATGTATTCATATTTTTGTATATGAATATATATGGATTATATATATATATATATATATATATATATATATATATATATATATATATATATATATATATATATATATTTGTAGGTGTGCGTGTGTGTGTCTGTGTATAGCTGGAACAAATATTTAGGAATTTCTTTTCCCTAGAAATTGACGTTCATGACGTCCTTCAAAATCGAAACAAGTGGAAAGAAAACTTGTGACCCTTGAGTACCATCTCGAAAGGGACGAAGTTGGAGGACATAAAAGCTCTGGACAAATTTTATCTCAACATTTCATGACATTTTGTTCCTTATTTTGACCTCATTTCTTTTTAATCCTTATAGGTATTAAAGCCCGCGTTTTCTTTCGGTTTACTGAAGTTCTCAGAGTCTTTGCCAAGTCTGACTCTCGTTGTAGGCCTTGTTCTTACATGCTTTATTTACAAAAGTAAATTAATAAAAAATAAAAATAAAAAAGATAAGAAATAAAAAAAAAACACGTCATTACTTATCTTGTAGGTATGACATTCTCAGTACATTTAATTCTTTATTGTAGGTCTACTTTCGCAGTACTTCTCAATATATTTGTAAATTTATTGTAAGCCAACGTCAATGCCCCTGTACATCTCATTATTTTTTTCTAAATTTACTGTAGGTCACCCCAGTACATCTCATTATTTTTATGTAAATTTACTGTAGGCCAACGTCCCCAGTAGTACATTTCAACATTTTTTGTAGAAATTTATTGTAGGTCAATGTCCCCTGTACACCTCATTATTTTTTGAAAATTTATTGTAGGTCAACGTCCCCTCTACACCTCATTATTTTTTTGAAAATTGATTGTAGGTCAACGTCCCCTGTAGACCTCAGTATTTTTTGAAAATTTATTGTAGGTCATGTCCCCTGTACACCTCATTATTTCTTGTAAATTTATTATAGGCCAAGGTCCCCTGTACACCTCATTATTTTTTTGATAATTTATTATAGGTCAACGTCCCCGGTACACCTCATTATTTCTTGTAAATTTATTGTAGGCCAACGTCCCCTGTACACCCCATTATTTTTTGCAAGTTCCACTATCTTCCGTTTCTTTAATGAATGTTTCCTCCATTTCATTCTTTACTCAACAGGAGGATCCCAAATTTCATTCTCTACCTGGCGCTACCCGCTTATTCCACTACCCATAGTGTCTCCTTTTCACTGCTTCCTATAGGGAAGTTTCTACTTTATACCTGTCTCTAGACAAGGCGCTCACTTCATTCCCTTTTCCGCCGAAGGATACCTTTACATTCCTTTCTCTGTTGAAAGCTAACAGGCCATTCTTCCCTTCGCTTAATGTCACAGAGGATTCCGTTCTTTACTGGGGAGTTTTCGTTCAGTATTTCCTTTACAGAAATTTTAGCAAACGCCGATTTATCTACAGGTTTACACCTCACTTCCTCTTGCAACGACTTTTATCTGACACTTACGAAGGTGAAGTAATTCTGGAGCTTTAGTGCTCTTTCTACTGAAAATTCCAGCTTAATTCCTGTGCCTATTAAAGGCTACAGATCCACCCCCCCTTTCTCTAGAACGCTTACTGAAGGTATTTATTCTTTCATTCTCTGTAGGCTGCCATTTCACCCCATTTCCCTTCAAGAGGCCGCCCCTTCCTTCTCTTGTACCATGATTTTTTCGTCTTACGTATCCATATATTTTAGGAAGCTTTTAAATATCCTATATTCGCTGACAACTATTGTACACTTCGTTCTACCGAAACCTTCACATCAATCGCTATTTTTTACGTTTAGCTGCGAAATCCCACTTCAAACAGCCCCCACCCCCTCTTCCGGCTTGGAGTAAAAGGTACTCGCTTTACCCAAATGGCCATTTAGTTTTTGTGGAGTGATTCCCCTTGTCCTCTCTTGCCTTCCCATCGTCTGAGGCGCTCCCATTCTCCCTCTATGTATCCATTCGTTCCAAAAATGGCTATATCACTCTTCGCCGAGGTCTACAACGAAAAGCATTTTTGGGGACTTTTAATCTCTCCACGTCCCGTTCTGCAAGAATTCCCTGTACCAAAGAGCGCCAGCCACTGCAGTGGGGAGAAGCAAGAGCAACATGCAATGGCACAGCATAGCATAGCAGCAAGAGTCGCATCCTCTTTCCTCCTCCTTCCCCTGCCAAGAATAAATCGTGACTGTTCCTCATAAATCTAATTTTCCAAACAATGGCGGACCCTAAGTCTCATTTCCCCATTTACCTCGGTTCTCTGTCAGTCCTTTATTCTCCTTATTTCGCAGTCTCTCTTTTCCCCGACTCTCGCTTTCATTCACTCCATCCGCCCATCTGCATTTCATTGCCTAACGCTTTCCCCTTTATCTCTACAATCTTTCTCTTGTTCTCTTTTCCCCTTTCGTCCTCTTCCTCAACCATTACTCCCCAAAGGGACATAACTTGCCCCAACTTTTCCTATTGGGAGCGGAGTCGTCCACATATTGAAGTCCTCTGGTAACAAAGCGTTTACTTTTCAATCAAGAATTTATATAACGCTTTGTACACATTCTGTGAAATTCAAATTTTCATTAAAGCTAAAATTCTCTCTCTGCAAAGGGTGACTGAACTACTTCATAACTTACTACAACAGGGTGAGTTTACAATTTTCATGGCGCAATATATCTCTCTCTCTCTCTCTCTCTCTCTCTCTCTCTCTCTCTCTCTCTCTCTCTCTCTCTCTCTCTCTCTGTAGGAAGTGAAGCGGTGGGACCTACTTAAGCCTTATTACTAAGAGTGGGTGAGCATTAGACTCATTAAGAAGGCAGTCACATACAGTAAAATATTACCTCTTCCGGACATTAATGAGTCATATTTCAAAGACTAAGTACAAAATCGTTCCCACAGAAACATCAGAGGATTTCTATTCGGGAAACGCAGCCAGTTCAGTTCAGTTCACTTGGGGCATCATTTCAAAACAGCACTTGTAGGATTCCTATGTATCCATTTATGTACCAGTGTAAATTTTTACTTTGAGTATGTAACGTCCATAGCCATCTCTCGAATTTTCAACAAATATGGGTGGAAACGTATTTTGGCGATAATATTGAATAAATTTTACCATAAGACCATTCACAAGGAGAGAGAGAGAGAGAGAGAGAGAGAGAGAGAGAGAGAGAGAGAGAGAGATTGATTGTGTCTGTTGAACCTGGGGTCAAGACATCTAGGTTACTGACACCGAAATAAATTTAAATAGAAAAAATTAAATTTAAAATAAATTTCATATAAAAATATCTAAAAATATATGTATAAAAATATATTTGTTCAAATATATAAATTCTTACATAGACAATCTATGGAGAGAGAGAGAGAGAGAGAGAGAGAGAGAGAGAGAGAGAGAGAGAGAGAGAGAGAGAGAGAGAGAGCGAATATTTTTGACTGGTTGAAATCTTCATACTCTTTCGGGATGAAAATATTCAATATAAATACTTTTCACTCGACTCGATGAGTTCATTACAAAAATTCCATATTTCCCAACAACCCCCCGGTGATGCTTCGCTAAAATTGTGTGCGCGCGCGTGAGAGAGAGGTCATGATGTCGAAAGTTTTGGGGTACAGTCCAGGATTTCAAAAGGCCGTCAGCTTTAAAGGTTGAAAACAGCTAGGGACCATGGGTACTACTGTGTACTCAGCTCTATTACTGACGATTATAAATTGATCAAATAAATACGAATAGTTTTGTGTGCATTCCCTAGTAATTACCAAACATGCAAAATCGTATATTGTATACCTGTGTAAATAATGACATCTCTCGAACGTCAATGCTTGAATAATTTTTTTTATTATTTTTTTTTCTATGAATGCGCATCTGCGTACAGTTTACATCATTAGTGACTGGCGACTCCAGGTGTCGTACCTCCGGTGCTCAACGGATATTTCGGAAAGCGGTTGCTATTACTAATTCTTCCCAAAACCTGCCTGCATCCCTAAATCGCTGACTAATTAAGAGGTACGTACGTAACTTACCGTTGGGCCAACATAGGCACAGCGAATTTTTTATGATAGATAGAAGCAGTGGATTTTGTAACGTAACGAAGAGGTACACGATGTCTAAAAAACGCAACGTTAGCCCTAATTTTAAGGCTACTCAAATATATAGTATAAATGGGAGCGCGTATGCTACAGCGCACACACACGCACACATACTCTCTCACACGCAGGGGAGCGACTTGAGCAAATTTCCTACAAAATCCTTTGCGCCTGTTGGTAAGGCGAATATGGTGGGTCACAGCCACAGTGGAAAAGGGCACGGAGAAATTCAGCCCAAAAGTACCTGCTAGGTTAACACTGAGTGGAGCCAATCCTTTTATAAGAGTATATTCGAGATACGTGAATATATACGAAAGCACTGACG
>NC_061107.1:94418913-94441413 GCF_015104395.2 Macrobrachium nipponense
ATTACTAAATATTTGCACTACATTATAATGTTACGTTTGCACGTATAAGTACATGTATATCTCAAGATATACGTAAATTTACTTATACGTACAAACGTAACATTATAATGTAGTGCAAATATTCAGTAATGTGTAAATTCTATTTCATTTTCATCAATCCATATTAATTGCAATAGAATCTCCGAAATCATTTGTTTTCAATGGTGTTTATTTATTCACTCAAATCAAAGTAAGAAATAAATACTTTACAACACTGAATTCTTCAAATAATATATGTGTATAAATATGTGGATAAATGTGTATGAATAAAGGTAATACCACGGAGGAAAAATGAAAAGACGAGAAATGCGAGCATATATATATATATATATATATATATATATATATATATATATATATATATATATATATATATATATATATATATATATATATATATATATATATATATATATATATATATATACACACTCGCATTTCGCGTCCTTTTCATTTTTCCTCCCGGGCAGACCCTGGTATTTTACCATAAATATACACATATCAACACACATAATTACCATGTAGGATTAGTTTAATATCTATATACAGATATAAATAGTATGTCGATTATAATATATTATATATATATATAATATGTCTATATATACTAAATTAACGATATATATACACATATAACCATGTATATTATATAATATGATATTATATAATATGTCTATATATATATAATTATAATATATTACATAAATATAGATGGGTACTATATAAAAACATATACATATTTAATTTATACATATATATAATATAATATACATTATAGATATATATAGATAGATATATATATACACTCGCATTCTCGTCTTTTCATTTTCCCTCCGCATTACCTGTATTTATACACATATAAATATACACATACATACACACATATACATGTATATATGTAATATCTATATACATATATATATGTATATTATATATATAATATAAAAATATATATTATATATATATATATATATATATATATATTAATATATAAACAAAACACTAAACGTATGCAAATTTCTTGCCGTATTGCTGGTTACCGTTTGCTTGCATTACTGTGTTGTTACCGACCGCCTTTGGGTTGAAAAGAGAAAGTTACTCCCAAGGGGAGAGGGGAAACCTGTTCTGCAGCAGCGAAAAATGACGTTATCAGTTCTGTCAGTCATCAGGGTGCCGCAGGAACAGAGCTTTCTCTCTCTCCCTCTCTCTCTCTAGTAAACTAGCAACTATTATTATTATTATTAGTAGTAGTAGTGTTAGAAGTAGTTGTTAGTAGTAGTAGTAATTTATAGTTTACCCATACCTTTAAAAAGGACGGGCAAATAACTGAGGCACTATAGTAGACTCACATCACCCGTGCATCTGATGTCTAGGCCAGTCCCTTACGACGCTCCTGATTGGCTGTTGATAAGCCAATCACAAGGCTGGAAACTCTCAGTCTCTCTCGAGAGTTCACATAAATATGATGTTTGTTCTAACCTCTCCTGAGGGGTACTTTTGAAAGACGTATCCCTCATGAGAAGTGGAACACACATCCTGCCTATGTGAACTCTCGAGAGAGACTGAGAGCTTCCAGCCCTGTGATTGACTTATCAACAGCCAATCGGGACCGTCGTAAGGGACTGGCCTAGACATCAGATGCACGGGTGATGTGAATCTACTATAGGTCTGTCGACCGCAGGAACGTTATGATCCAGTTTCCGATTCCGGGCCAGAGTCCCTCCATTCTACTACTGCAGGAGGCACTGGTCAGAGATGCCGTCCACAGGTTAAACGTCGTCAGGTCTACATAATTAGTTCACTGTTCGTTGACTTACGTTGTACCACTCACAGATTAAATATGTGATTATATATTACATTTTATTATACAGATATTATAATATACCGAGGCAAAATAATAAAATGAAATTAAAAAAATTCTTAAGTGTCCATCAACGAGTCCATAAAAAGTACGCATAAAGCATAAACAAATAAAACATCATTAATCCATTTAATGTGCAAATACACGCAAAAGCCATTCCACAGCAGTCGAATATTGCAGAACTAAGAACATTAAAATGACATACATCCTTTTTCCGGAAGTTCATAGTAATTGCATTGAAAAGTAAAATGATCAGAATGGGAAACACTACTCTGAAATTGTTTGGAATTATGGAGTGAGGTTTTTGTATTTTGTTATTTTTCTGCGTTGATTACATCCATCTCTTTATATAAATTTTCATTAATCTAATGACAAGCAATCAAGCATGGGTCAGGAAAATTCCCCGAAACAGGTCAGTGTAAATACACGTTAGTAAGTGAATTCAGCACATTTCCTAGTGGCTACTGGAATAGAAGCACTCGTAGTAAGAATATTTTTACACGGGCAATAGTCAGCATAGCAACATTTTTTATCACTGTGCAGCAACATAGAAAAATGATTAAACATACCGTGGTAGAGCAGTCTTTAAGATATCAGCCATCATAATATACTAGTAAAAAAAATAACGAAATATATGCAAAAGAAAACAGGCAAAATTACGAAATATAGCACTGTATAAGAAAAAAATTATAGTATAGTACTATGGGAAATGAAACAATTAATAATCACAGTACAGCAGTACAGAAAAAAATACAGAAAGAGCTCTTGATAGAGTATAGAGCAGAGATGATTAGATCTGTCACATGCATGCGGAATCATGACATTTATTTATTACTAAAAATTAAGGGCTTCGTATCAGTTGCGAGGAAAAATGTTCTCGTATCTCTGACGTTATCTGATGTGTGATTAATTTCATTTTCACGGAATGAACAGATTTTATCCAACTGCACTACAATAGTGAGCTAACAGATTTATAATCCTATTATACAGCATGTTATAAGCAGCAAATCTAGCACAATACGGTATGAGGATGGACAATCCATTTAGTATAATTCAGTAATAGGCCTCATGTATAACAGTAATTTCAAAATTATCCAGTACTTGAAACATTTCACATTCAATCAAATATCAATTTCTTTAGAGTGAATACTGTCTAGCATTTCCTCACGAATAGGAACTTGCGTAAATTAAAAGCATTATTATTTCATTTCCATTTACTACTTCTTACCAGGAACTCTCTTACAATCATGTCTTCTCATGACAGTGCATGGCTTGGCAAGTACCTTAACCTGACCCTTGAAGGTCCCTTAACACCAAGGAAGTAAGATTAAATTCCCCATAATCCATGAAAACAGCCCCTTTCCCCATGGCCCACCTTCAACTCCTTGCCTTCTTCTGTGGTCGACGGAGACTCGGATTTCTTCTCCTCTAACAGAGAAAATTTTATTTCAGTCGTGACTTCGCTCTGGTAAAAAAAAAAAAGAAGCCTCAATTTACATGCAAATGAAATGGGTCACCATGCGTGTTTATTCGCCCATGCTAATCGCTTATGAGATATGCTATCTCTCTCTCTAAAAGAAATAAAATAAAAAGAGAAAATACTCCGGCTTACTAACCCAGAAACATGGCTCGCCAAGAAAGTCCCCGATGGAAGAAGTTCAAATATATGCTTTAGTCTAAACGACACTAGTATTCCACCTCTTCAAGATTACATTACAACATTTCAGTCTGAAAATCACGCTTATTTCAAATTCCTATTCAGCAACTTCCGTAATCTTATATACAATCCTTAGGAGAGAATTCATCTTAACGTTTTATGAATGACATATTTATTGTGAAATAAATGGGAAAGTTCTCCAGCTCACAGAACGATATTTCTCTGAGCAGAATTTTCTCTTACGAAATCAATAGCATAAATCCTTCGGCATAACTTGAGGAAACTTTCTTCCTGAACTTGCGTCGACCAAACAGTCTGAAAGCAGGATAACGGGAATAAAACGGCACACAGGTTTCCCAATAAAATAATAATAATAATAATAAAAAGACATTCAGTTCTTGTATCTATTCATTGCCCCTACCCATATTTACTTAGAGATTAAATGGTAGTTTCCATTCGATGGGCTTTGCAGTTGTTTAAGTGTTTTTTTTTTTTTTTTTTTTTTTTTTTTTTTTTTTTTTTTTTTTTTCAGGGAAATATGTCGAGTTAATGTATTCCCGTGACTACACTTGTCCGTTGAGCATGACCACCGTCTCCTGCGTTAGCGAACCCGGGACTTGTACACAACAAACGATATATAGTACACATATACATATATATATATATATATATATATATATATATATATATATTATACATATACATACATATACATATATGTATATTTAATACATATAGATAAATGTACGCGTGTATGTGCCCGGCATAATGTTATTTACATAGACAATTATGTACGCATAGCCTTATTGCAGAAAAGTATGATACTTCAGTTTGGTTAAGAAGAGGGTATGCATGAATAATCAAGGGGTATGGGGAATACATTATACATATTATACATACGTACACACACACACACACACACCTATATATATATATATATTATATATATATATATATATATATATATATATATATATATATATATATATATATAACGGATAGTCCAACACAGACTACCGAAACTAACAAGTTCATTCCTAGTCCCGCTAACTTGAATTAACGTCTATGCCACGAATGTTCACGCAATTTTTATAACCAAATATCTGTCAGCATCAGAGCAGGGTCATCTTCCCTTCATCTCATCGAGGGTCATCACCTTTCCTGATGACCTGACAGAAACTCTCACCACCTCACTTTGGCACAGCTGGGGTGCTGCATGTCTAGCCCGAGAGCGTTCCACTCAAATTTTATAGAACACGATCATCCTCAGCGATGCAAATTTCGCATTTTGTATGCGTAGCTGCAGGGGCTGCTTTCGTTGATGGAGCCAGATCTGGTACTTTTAACATCTCTTACTTACCCTTCATCAGCCTTCTTATCTTTTGAAGGTGACACCTGAGTACACTGCTGCAACTTACAGGTCTCTCTCTCTCTCTCTCTCCCTCTCTCTCTCTCTTTTCATTTAGATATGCTGGAAAACCCGTCCCACTTAAACGAAACTTATAAAAAACTATAAATTTTAGTGACACGGGCACAGGTATTCACGCTACACACTTTCGAACCAGCAACACATTTTCAACTCACGCATCTAACTCTATGTCAGGAAGTGTCGCCGCTGACCCAAGAACTTTTAATTTCCATTCTGTAAATAAGAAATCAAAATACAAAAGCCGGGTGTGGCACACGAGCAACTTCTGAGAAAGTTGAAGCCACCCCAGTCGATGGCGCAGGCTGCGGTCAAAATCAGACGGAGGCACAGAGATTCAGCTTTTCATTTATCTATTTTTTTAAAATGAAAATATTTCCTCGCTTTTTTTTTTTTTAAGGCGGAAGCATTTTTTCTTTTATTTTTCACTCCTTTTTTCTGAGGGAACAGATTTTCATCTGTATTTCTTGTTTCTTTCGCTTTTTGAGGGGGCAGAATTACATTTTTTTTTTTTTTTTCTTGTTTTTGAAGGACAAAAGATTCCTTTTTCACGCATAAAAATGTCCCTAGTTTATTCCTGATATTTATAATATCCTTTTTACTCTTCTCCAATGATCAACTCAGAGCAGAAGTTAGAAGAAGAAAATATATACGAACTTGTGGGGAAGGGGGGAGTAGGGAGTTACAGTAAGAGATGTTGGCAAAGTTAAGAGAGGAAAAGAGAGCAAATGTGGGCAAAGTTAGTGAGTTATGAGAGAGAGAGAGAGAGAGAGAGAGAGAGAGAGAGAGAGAGAGAGAGAGAGAGAGAGGCTTCGTTGGGCAAGGTAAAGTTCAAGGAAGTAAAAGAAGCTTCACAGCATTCCAATGAGTAAGAGGACACCCGCAGGTGCATCCGGCTGTAATGATAATGTACATTTATATTCATAGGAAAAAAAAAAGAATGTTACAATAGTTACAACCTCATCCACGTAAATAACTCTAAAAGCTTCAAATAAACGTAAATGCGTTTGATGAACGGACGCGCACACAAACACTTACATGAGAGCATTTCAACAGGACTTTAACAAGGTAAATACAACGTTCTTGTTTACATATTAGAACAACAGATTGCGCTTTAGCTTCCGTTACGCAAGGACACGGGTATTTGATGCTTATATCGATACAGAGAGAGAGAGAGAGAGAGAGAGAGAGAGAGAGTATTTAGGATTTGCCTATCTGCATCGACAAGAGAATTCCGAATTCTGTCGAGGGATTTGCTGAGCTTATCAGAACTATGAAAAGCCTATTAATGTTATCATTCTCAATTCTCAAATCACTACTTTCTCTTTTATTCTTTCTCTAAATAAGAAATATTTGCAAGAGAGAGACACCGACAGGGAATGAGTGGGAAAGGTCATGCATAAATGCAGAAGGTGACTGAAGGGAGAAAAACATGTTATGCCATCGAGGCTACTCTTACTTTTTCTTTGCGCAGAAGCGGGGGAGCGAAGCGAGATGGGGCCTACAGTATTAAAACGAGCTGAAACACAGACAAAGGCAGCGTGTGGTTCTGTTATTATTCTTCCAGATATCGCCAGAATACCATGACGTTTCATTGCGAATCTACAAGAGGCATTTGTGAGGTTCACTATGGGCAAAGATAGCAGATTTTGAGTTTTGCCTGGTATAGCCCAGTTTCAGTTAGATCTGCTGTTTAAGAAGTAAATCAATTAGGAGCTTATCCTGGGACAGAACAGTGTTTGAGAAACTTTTCACCGATGGCATAAGTCAACTGCGGGATTTGTTTGAATCTGCCTCGGGTGGAAAAACGGTATTCATCAAATTTGATTAGAAACAGCTGCGATTTCATGACTTTTGGTAAACAAAAAACAGAAGAAAAAGAAAGGAAGGCGTTTGTGAATTCTGTTTAATAAATTACGTGAATCAGTCACGCGTGGATAAGATAAAGTTCCTGATACACTTGAGATAGCCAGCTGACTATACTGACGTGTTAACTTCATCCAGAACAAAGGTAAATGATCATAAATCATATTTCATGAGGGCTTATGATAGATGATTTCTAAACAACAAGAGATTCACTAACATCTATGCATGAGGACGACATTTATTAATTTATTTTACTTGCTTTATAAGTTACTACATTTTGCTTCAAAGAGCAAGGTTACGGTTGAGATTTCCTTCAAGGAATATGATATAATCTAGTTTTGTTTAGCCACAGGTGGAAAATCTTTCATTTTTATGAAGTCATATATTCGTGAAAAATTCCTTCGGCAAAGTATGGAGCTACCCGAAAAGCATATCGTGAGCACTACGTAGAAGCGGCCGAAATACAGCAAAAAAAGCAAAATAATTAAATATTCTTGTGCAATATAACATAACTGATCTCAAGTGCGTATCCGGAAAGCTTTTGGATGAGGAAATTCTACTGATTCCATAATGTAATTATAGAACTACTGGATAAACTTTTGAGCTCATTATGTATACATATAATATATATATATACATACTACGTATAAATAAAAAATGATTCAAATCGTTTGTGCTGACACCGCAGAGTTGCGGCTGGAAAATTAATCCCGTAAAACTCGTAACTTGTGTGGTGACAAACAGACACTTTTGACGCAGCAGCGCAAGTCTTTCGAAAACAGCAACACGAAGCTCTAATGAAATTACTGCCGAACATAAAAAAAAATATTCAGCAGGAAAACTATAAATGCAAATCCCTGATTAGACCCGACGTTATTTTTCCACCGGATATTTAAAACGACAATTCCGGAGATCTAAATTGGCGACACATTTTCTTTAATGAAGCAATCATTTCCGGTTCGCGAGTTTTATCTGCTCAGTCGACTGGCGATAACAGCGCACAGAGGCGAGTTAAAAGGCAATCAGGAATAGCAGAAATAAAACTGCTCCGAAAACTTCTTTCTTTAAATGTCCATTACTAATCAAACAAAGAGCAATTGAGCGGAAGAGTCCAGTCATGAAAAGGAAATTGATGACAAGTTAACGGTAATTATGCTAGGCAGACAAGACAGCGAAAACGGAAGAACTGGGAAAATTTGCCCATTCCAGTCAATTCCGGATCCTTGGATAGGAACTAGAGAAACGGATGAGAGGATGACACTAATGAAGGAATATGGAGCAGCAAGGGTCTTCTTCATGGTTTCTGACGATCAGGGATTGTAAAACAGCTATCATTTACTCTTGAGGTATTAAATATCTGGGAGTGATGGTTTAAAATTTCCACACGGTACTTTTCCTCTACTTTCTCCCTTTCTCCGGTAGATGGAATGGTATGCTTTTATTTAAGGACACCTTTGAACGTTCAAAAAGCAGTTTTTTTCCCCGTGAAACTCCTGAATGACAAAATATCATTAACAAAGAGAGCCATGCCTTCCAAATAGTAAAACCAATAACAGTGAAAATCATACATATTTAACTTCTGAAATTATATCTCCACAGCACCATTTAAACCGAAGGAAATCATCATATCGCTACCACAGGTATCACATGCTCAGAAAAAAATAAAAATATCTCTCAAAACATGTACCGTTATTTTAAAAATTTGTTTCGCTTTTTTTTATCAGAATGTACACCATCAGAGTACTTTTTTTTTTTATTCCCTTTTCAGTGAATACATGCAGATAGGATTTTTTTTCCTTAAGAACTGGGCTATTTTTTGCGTGTGTGATGCGGACTAATACTAAAAAATTCAAATGATTTTCCCTTGTTTTTCTCCGCATTTTGATGCAATTTCCTTTACACCCCACAAAGTCAAAGCATGACACTTTTTATTATTAAAAGCCGAGCCGAGTCTCGCGGTGTCTTTTTTTTTTTTTTGTTACTTTTTTCCCAGGCGGAAGCCCGACTGAAAAGATTTTTTGGAATTATTTTTTCATTCGTGAATAAACAACCAGCAGGCATACCTCCGTGCAGAGGCACTTTTTTGAAGCTTATTTCCCTGTTTGATCAGTGGGAATAACAATCGTTCAAAATCTTCCTACCATTAAATTTCACGGTAGATCGTTCAGTGAAGTAAAAACTATAAACGATAAAACAAAGCTAATTTATATGTATATATAGTACTATATATATATATATATATCTATATATATATATATATATATATATATATTCTATATATATATATATATATATATATATATATATCTATGTGTATATATATATATATATAGTATACATATATATATATGTTATATGAATATATATATATATATATATATATATATATATGATATATATATATAGATATATATAAAAATATATCTATATATATAAGAATATATTGTTACATTATAAATATATATAAATTAATATATATATATATATGTATATATATATATATATATTATAAAATATATTATATATATAGTATATATATGATATACACACACACATATATATATATATATATATATATATATATATATATATAGATATATATCTATATATATATATATATTTATATATAATATATATATATATATAAAACAGATAGAGAGGAGAGAGAGAGAGAGAGAGAGAGAGAGAGAGAGAGAGAGAGAAACATCAGCTGAAACAAACACCTGGCCGAAATTCATTAAATTTCTTGGGAGATCGTTCAGCCAAGTAAAAACTATAAACGAAAAAACAAAGTTAAAATAGAAAGGGAGAGAAAATACATCAGCTGGAACAAACACTTGGCTGAAATTCATTAAATGTCTTGGCAGATCGTACAGCCAAGTAAAAACTATAAACGAAAAGATAAAGCTAACACAGAGAATAAGATGAAGAAAAAAACATCAGCTGGAACAAATACTTCATTAAATTTCTTGGCAGATCGTTCAACCAAGTAAAATATATAAAAGAAAAAACAAATCTAAAATAAAGAGAGAGAGAGAAATACAAAACATTAGCTGGAACAAACGCTTGGCTGGAATTAATTACATTAAATTTCTTGGCAGATCGTTCAGCCAAATAAAACTACAAAAGTAAAAACAAAGCTAAAATAAAGAGAGAATGAAAAAAAAAACATCATCAGCTGGAACAAACACTTGGCTGAAATTTATTAAATTTCTCTAACTCTGCCTCTTCCTTTGTTCATGGAAACAATGGCCAGCATTAACTATAATCCATGAATATCCCTTTTCTGTAGAAAAACAAAAGCTCAAATTCAATTGTAGGTCCTTTAGAAATGTCAAATATGCTCCTCACTGAAATCTGACTAATATCTATTTGCACACTGCAGTGGTATTTAATCACTTACGGGTACGAGCAAATGGCTTCTGCAGAGGAGTTTACGCAGTAAGAATTACCTCCAAAGACGTTAGAGGAGAAAAATCGACCGCCAAAGTTACGATAACTTGCAAGTCAATATCTAATAGTTTTATCTGAAGAATCACAGGCAAGTCTCAGCTGCAAATTACTCGCAATATAATGGGAAATCGGAAATAACTTCCGATTTATTTGTATGACGGTGCTCTGTATAAAAAAGTAATTTCCGCTAAAGATAAAAGTTATTCTGAGATATATACGGAAACTGCCAGACAGCTGCTTATAAATGTTTTTTACCACATTTATTATCAAGCACTTCCTATTTCAAATTTCCGAGTTTTCAATGAAAGCTTACCCAATAAATATCGGAATCGCTCAAGAAGGAATGACAATGGTAGACGAACGATAAAAACGTCACACGTACACAATAAAAAGAAAATGATTAAAGACGCAAAACTGAAGGAGAAAGGGAATTCCAAATCCTGGCGATGAAGTGAAATGAACAATAACTTAACTAAGGAATCCAAAGATCATGCCAATGACTTTCACATCCTCACGATCAATAATCCTTGGATGGCTAAGCGAGTTCATAGGATAGGTGGGGCACTCCCTTCCAGAATAGGATAGAATATAGAATTAAGGACTAAGGCTACGCGGTGGGACCTATGAGGCCATATAGCGCTGAAAGGTACATTGACAGAAAGAAAGTCTGAAAGGTGTACAAGGAGGAACAATTGTTAAATAGGGTGGAAATCAGATGGAGGAAAGAGAATACGAAAGGCGATACAGTAAAAGGAACGAAAGAGGCTGACTAGAGGTTAAAGGGACGCTGTAAAGACCGTTATGTAATGCCTACAGTGCCCCATGGACGTGCACTAACGGCATTGTGACCTTACGGGGCACTGCCATGTGATCTAGGAGTTCTTGTCAGAAATTTTCCTGCTACGAACACCTGTGCGTCAGTTCCGCCTTTTTGAGTCAGAACGAAAACAAAATGAATTAATTAGTAAAAAGAATAAAGATGAAGTCCCTGCTTCCTCCCTCTGAGAAATTTTCTTTGTTCAATCGTAATTAATTTTCTTCAGGGAAGAAAAACTTGTTCCGGGTAAGTTTGCAAAAAGAATGAGAGATTAAAAATAATAAAATAAAACCTGTGGAATCGAAATGTAACCTCAGCCAACACATTATTAAAATAATATTAAGATCCACATTTCTCTCTTCTCCAGACCCTTCCTCGCCAGAAATACTGAACACTGCAGGAGGCAACTTGGTATTCTAATCAAGATGAAATCTAATGTGACCAAAAGAGTAAAAGCGAAATTAAATACGAAGTAACAAACAAAAACACACACAGACATATCACACACACCCACACACACACACATATGTGTATATACATTATATATATATATCATATATATATGTTATATATATATATATATATATATATATATATATATATATATATATATATAAAGTGTGTGTGTTTACTTTGAACAAAAGCGATCTTTAAATTTACTATACCGAAAAAATACGAAATCCTTAACATAGAGACAAATATATATATATATATATATATATATATATATATATATATATATATATATATATATATATATATATATATATATAGATATATATATACATCTATATATATATATATATATATATATATACGTATATATATACATATATATATATATATATATATATATATATATATATATATATATATAATGTGTGTGTATATATATAATGATAATTTAGTAATAAGCGCACACGAGATATTTATATATACCCAAATATTAAACCACAAATGCCTCTTAATATCGAATTCCCTTTACCTAAGGAATAACGTACACCTAAAGGGAGTTACGTAATGATAAGTAGATCCGCTTACATATGTTAATCCTTTCTGGTGCGAGTTACCTTGGTAAAGTGAATTCGATATTACAGAGTAATTCTGATCTAAAGTTTGTAGTAAAAGGCGTATCCAAAAAGAGTAAAGAATTTGAGGAATTTGAGAAGTTAAGAGGGCATTGTGCTATTACAATTACATATGTATCTAGGAAAAATGACCATGATATTATATATATACATACATACATACATACATATATATTATATATTATACATATATATATATATACATATATATATACATATATATGTCTATATATATATTCAAATCATATAATACATACATACATACATGATATATACATATATATATATATATATATATATATATATATATATATATATATATATATATATATATATATATATATATACACACACACACACACACACACACACATATATATATTATAGTAATATATATTATATAATATATAATTATATAATATATATATAATATATATAAATACATACGTACAATTTATGACTCACTATATAACTGACGATTTGGATCAGCTGAGCCCCGGCAGGTTTTGACAAAACTTTGCACATAGCTTTACATCCTCTCCCTGGCTCTCGCTAGGCTTCCATTAACTCGATCCAGTTCTTATCTAAATCAGATGCAAAACTGACGTTTATAATCCTAATGGACAAAACTTGCAATTTTGTCAAATTTTCTCTAGGTCGAAATTCAGTGCTTGGAGAAAAACAATTGAAAGCAGCTTTGCACTGCTTTCCTTACAATTCCAGAGGTGGTTATTGCAAGATACAATAAAAATTCTTCAGGTTGAATGGTAAAATATATGTAGTTTATAGAGATTTTGCACTTCATACAGATTTTGGAATGACATGAACCTTCCCGTTTTACAATCGTTACATAATTTTTTTTTTTTTTTTTTTTTTTTTTTTTTTTTTTTTTTTTTTTTTTTTTTTTTTTTAGTTCATGGGATTCAACTCTTCTATTTTCTGTTCGACAAGGCTCTCTGTAAATAGATCTCGATAGTCCTTGTTGGTCATGCGATGGCTAAATTCTGTTCAGTTACGCATGGATTCAATAACTAAAATGTGTGATGTATGATTGACATACCTCGCTACAATTGAGCCGATATGGCCTCAGCTGCATTCACCCTTCACATCCAAGCACCTCCTCACTTTCAAATGCTTAGTTTATACAGAATACGTAACCGAGTTTCCACAGGTTTTTCCATCAAATCAAGAAACGAAAATCGTTTCACATATACTTCAGTTAGAAAGATTGGGGTTAAAGTACGGTAACAAGAGCCTGTAGTTCATACTGGCGTCTATATGTACTTAAAGCGTTAGATTATGACTTTTCTGTGTTTCACAAATTACCTGTCATCCTACTACTCTGAAGTAAATGTAGGCAAATGGCAAACCCACAGGATAACACGGAAGGGTTCTTTTGACACGATTATAGGGGTGCTATGTGTAGGTAGGGGTACCTCACGGAGTATAAAGAGAGAGAGAGAGAGAGAGAGAGATTCACTAATACAAAAAGTAGAAAAAACAAAAGTCAGGTGATTAATGAAAGCAACTCGGGCAGTAATTCACAGTTCACTAAAATCAAATTGAATCAACCTTTACATCACTGACCTCTAATTAAATCTGTTTTGATTCTAAATCTGCAAGTCAACATCTTATATTCATTAAACTGATCACAATTCAGAGGCCTTAGTTTTTTTTTTTTTTTCATATAACACCAACTGGCATTTCATAGCACAGTCTCCTTCCTGTCGGTTAAAATAGCTGGTGTATGACATGTGGGTTGTCAACCACTTGAGGGAAGGTTCTTTGACCTCATGAAGATGCTGGTTGACATCTAACTGTGACATCCCACAGACTGATTGGCCTAGTAGTGATATAAAAATAAATAGAATTAAATACATCCCACTGACCGATAAGCATAATCAAATACATCCCACTGACCGATAGGCCTAATCAAATACATCCCACTGACCGATAGGCCTAACAGTGATACAAAAATAAATAGAATTAAATACATCTCACTGCCAATAGGCCTAACAGTGATAACAAATAAATAGAATTGAATAATCCCACTGACCGATAGGCCCAATAGTGATACAAAAATAAACAGAATTAAATACAAATACATCCCACTGACCGATAGGCCTAACAGTGATACAAAAATAAATAGAATTAAATACATCTCACTGGCCGATAGGCCTAAAAGTGATATAAAATAAATAGTAATAAACAAATAATCCAACTGACCAATAGGATCTAACAGTGATACAAAAATAAATAAATTAAATACATCCCACTGACCGATAGGCCTGCTAGCGATACGAACACAACAAGAATTAAATACAATTATAAATGGAACATAATTCGAAAGAGTTGACGTTCCATTACAGCCGTATAAGTACAGAATGAAACTTGTCGATTAAGTGGTAGGCCATCGTTCTAAAAAGAGGCCCTGAGTACAATATCAAACATCCCACCGAATTAAAAAAGTAATTACAAAAATGATCTTCCGAAGACCCGCTCGTAATTAGGACTGACGGGCGTACAAGAGCGGCCAACCCCCCGTCCCACCCCGACCCTCAGTACCATCATTGAAGGCAAATGCCAATTAACTGGATAGCTACAGTTTTTAAGCAAGCAGTCTTTCGTTTTAAACGGCGGATCCCGGGAAGGGGGTTAGGAATAATTGGGGTACGCATGTTAGATAGGTGAACAAAACGATAGCGGAATAGAAGTGAGAGAAAAGGATGATTAAAAGAAAAAAAAACAATAATGAAAAAGGGAAAACGAGACGAGGCAACACAAAAGTGAAGCGATAAATAATTTGAAGGAAAGATTAAGAGCAAAAAGGAGCAAGGAAGAAAGGAAACTAAAAGAAAGGCTGCAGTAAAAGAAGTAAAGGGTAGGTAGCAAGTAATATGAATCAAATATTAATGGTAGAGCGAGCAAGAGGTGATGAGATAGGAAATAATAAAAAAGACTAAGGGGGAGAAGTGCAAGAAAAGGCTTGCATAATGTGACATGGAGAGATTCAGGGGTGAAAGTAGAAAGTTGATGGGAAATGATGACAAGACCACGAAATGAAAGAGGGGTAAAAATGGTGATAGTAGACGAAAAGGGTAAAGGAAGAAAGAGGGGGTATAAAAAGATGGAGACTGGGACTGAAGAGGAAAGGAATCATATTCAAATGAGAAATTAGTTGAGAAAAACTGATGAAGGAATGAATTTGAAAAAATGATGAAGGAGTGATGGTCAAAATGTAAAGGAATCACGTACAAGTTAAGAATAGAAGGAGTGAAGACCACTGGAATATTCTTGAAGCACTTAAAGAATTAAAATATGGGAAGAGGCTAAGAATGCAAAGAGTAAAACACAATTGCAAGAGAACAGGAACAGGAAACGTTAGGAGGCAATGGGAAGAATACCGAAAATAAACTGTAAGAATAATAATAAAAAGATAAAGTGGCAAGGGGAAAGAAGAACAAAGTACGATTTAATAAAGAGGAAAAAAGAAATTATGGAAAGAACTAAAAGCACCGTGAACATAAAGAGGTAAATATAGAAGCTATGACACCAACATGGGCGAAATCAATGCAGATAACAAGGTCTCTAAGCGTTAGTAAATAGCAAGGCTGAAGTGCTTTTATTATGCAGGAAGCATTGCATGTCGGCACAGCAAGTTTACAATCTGTAAACTTTCAGCCTTACGTTTTCATGGCGTGGTCGCCTGGCTACGAAATAACACTCTGTTTGGACTAAAATAAGAAATTAAGTTGCATGCTACCTGGTGTAAAAAAAAAATGAAAAAAAGAAGAAGAACACAACAACATAGTAAGTAACATAGTTTGAGTTAACTGAAAAACTTCAGTAAGATTCAGATACACACACATACATATACATATATATATATATATATATATATATATATATATATATATATATATATATACCAAATGCATATATTATACAAAATTATACACGAGTAATATTTACACATATATAAATTTTATTTATATACACACATATATAGTATACAGTGTGTGTGCGTTAATTATTGTTTTCATATAAAAACAAACTATGAAAAACAAAATGAACAACTTTATGAAAAGGAAACAAACCCGAAGCGTTGTTAACAACACAGGACGACATTAAATAAAAAAAAAAAAAAAAACAAAAAAAAAACAAAAAGCTTTTGCATTGTCCCTGGCGCTTATAAGCAAGACTCGCGATATCTTTGACGTGCCCCGAATTTCATCCGGGCAAAAGCAGACAAAGGACCCAGAAACTAATTTAACAGCCCGCGATTTCAGTTTTCATCAATCTGAAAAAGAAGACTCATTATAAAACATCACATATTCTTACCGGGAGACAGAAGCCCTTTGTCATTATAATTTTAATTGGAAAATAGAGCCGCGGAATCATCGGATTATAAACATTATTCTCTTCGCTTGCCATCACAAAGACATAAGGTGATTAAGGATGAACATATGGTATGAAGTTCAAATGCAAAGCACTTACACACACGTGTGTATGTATGTATATATGTATGTGTGTATATGTATATATATATAATACATGTAAAAGATAAGAGTCTTCTTAACTTTATATATATATATATATATATATATATATATATATATATATATATATATTATACACACATGTATATAGTATATGTATATGTATGCGTCTGCGTGTGAGATGAGTTGTGAGATCAGAAGAGTATTTGTCTGTTCGATTCTATACAATCCCAAACAAAAAGAAAAGCCAATATCGAAGAACGTGAGTAAGGATGCTTACTAAAAACATCAATAGCCAATTGTCTGGAGGGAGATACTTCCCAAGCGTCAGCCTCACGGGGAACAGTGGTCAGCAAGGTCTTTGGACCGAGGTGGCCTTTGCCTCCCTCCTGTCTCTCCTCCTTTAGACATTTTCATCACGACTGCTGACTGAGCAGAAGGACAGCGGTCAGCGCCTGTGACTGGTTTTGGTAAACCTGAGATTCAAGTTTCTCCCTATAACTTTCTCAAGGACATTAAGGCAAATTACATCTGACTTACTTTGAAAGTTGATGAGTCTGATTCCAAAACAGTCATTTGAACTGGTAAATAAGTCGCAATTACAGCCTGAAGAGAGACAATGCATTGCAGATTACAATCAAGTGCTAAGTTGGACGAGTGGGTTGCGTGCTCGCCTATCGATTCGGTAGTCGCGAGTTCGATTTTCCGCTCTGTGAAAGTGCAATCAAAAGGAATTTATTTCTGGTGATTAGAAATTAATTTCTCGATATGATGTGGTTCGGATCCCACAAAAAGCTGTACGTTCCTAGCCACGTAAAATATATCTAATCCTTCGAGCCAGTCCTAGGAGGGCTGTTAATCAGCTGAGTGGCCTGGTTAAACTAGGATACACTTAACTATCAAGTGCTTACTTCAAACGGCGATGATGCAATCCCTTTGCTGCTGTTGTAGTTAGATTAAATTAAACTTGCCTTAAACAGCACACGCTCTTGCTCGTAAAAGCAGGTCCCTAGAACAGCTGCTCAATACACCCACCAGCCATCTTAGCTTTTTTCTATGTGAGGGCACAGACCCAGGCTCTGTAATGCCCTAAGAGGATCAAGTCTACGATCTCCTTATAAAACCTAAGAAAAGTAACTGAGCTTCTTCAGAATTCTCACCAGCTTTATGAGAACCAAAATCTTCCCTCTCGATTGGAGGGATGCCATCTTGCATGGAAAGTATAACTAAAAGGCTACTTCTGAAAAGAAAGGCGAAAACAGAAAAAATAGGGGGGTGGGGGGGGGGGGAGACAACAAGATTTAAAGTTTCAGATCCTTGGACCTATAACGACTGACTACTAGGGTCCCCCCCCTGCATCACCTCGAGCCTTCTCCTCCTCTTCCCCTTTTTTCAATAATTTTTCTTCCTCCACTCTCTCCATCTAAGCAAACACAAGAAAATAACAATTTCCAGGAACTCGCAGCGACCATACTCACAATAACGGCTTCTATAACAGAAACCTCTCCCATGTTCCACCTTCGGATACCTCCTTTTACCTACCAAATATAGAGACATATATCATTAAGACATCTTGCGCGGCGAGCGCCCATTTCAGCCCGGGGCGCCCTTTATCCCCCTCGATACATCATGCCTAAAATGCACTGTCTCCGGATAAACAGAACCATCTCATAAAAATGTTTGGAATGTGTTTTATATGTATCAGGCGCATGGGGCAGGGAGCGGGGTAATAGCGTATCAGGATGGGAGGTGGGTGGTACGGCAAATGTATCACGTCTTGGTTAGGGGAATGGTACTTGGCAGATGGGAGGACTGAGGGGGGGGAGGGGGTTTGGGATGGGGTTTCCCGCAGTCCATTTGAAAAGAGACATTCGAATTTACCAAAGTTGTGTTTGAATTAAGGAAGGTTACAGACTCTGGTGGGGACCCCGGCCACAATCTCCTCCTGCTTCGCGGCTATCATGCATTTACGACATCCCACCCCGAACCCTCGAAGCCCGTCCTCTAACCCTTTCCCCTCCCCCTCCCCCAAGACATTAGATTTCCTTCTCTGTAATGCCGTCTTCCCCTATTTTTAACCCCCTTCCCCCATAACCTGACCTTAACCTCCTCCCACGTCGCCCTTTCCGGATGCAACGATAACGATAAAATATTACATCCAAACGGAGAGCTCTCCACCCTCAATCCCCCCAACTTTACCCCCTCCTTTCTCTCTCTCTCTCTCTCTCTCTCTCTAGCTACTTATGCAGCGTTTGTCTTCTCAGAGCATACAGTTTTATGGAGAATACCGCGACATGTCACGTATGCGCACATCTTAAGTGCGACCTGTGTGTGTGTGTGTGAGAGAGAGAGAGAGAGAGAGAGAGAGAGAGCATCAAAGGAGTAAAATCCAATCATGCATCCGATTCCAGAGCCCATTTCGTAAATTCTTTCACGACAAAACGTAGTTGCTCTATGCAAATTCTCATATGCAAAACCAGAAAACTAGAAAATTAATGTACTTACTCGAAGGATGGTGCTTACACTATATCAGTTTCTACATTCATAGAAATCAGCCAGTGCTCTTACCTAGAAAGGAAAAGAAAAATATTATGAGATAATGTTTGAGGATGCACATTACAGTTCAATAAACTTCCAGTCAAAATTTTCAATTAGTCAAACTTTCATTAAGTTAAAACACATAATGGCATATATATATATATATATATATATATATATATTATATATATATATATATATATATGTACATGTATATATGTATACTCTACAAATACATAGAGAAAATATGGAGAAAACGAGAGACATACGACTGTAGAGTATATCGTTCTTACAAATATAATTATACTATGTAATTGTAACACAAGGATTTCAGCCTTGCTCATAAAATCTTTGATGAAACTGAATATTACTCGGTACCATTTCGTTCAGTATATATATATATATATATATATATATATATATATATATATATATATATATATATATATATATATATATATATATATATACACAAGAGAGAGAGAGAGAGAGAGAGAGAGAGAGAGAGAGAGAGAGAGAGAGAGAGAGTTCCCACCCCGTTTAAAGCGTGGCCTTAATTAAAATAAATCTTTATGCAATTTCTCAAAAACTTAGGAGAAGAGTTTTAATCAACATCTCACATTTATCAGGGAAGACAATTAGCTGCTTGGACTTAGGTCGACTTTAATCTTCTTCTTATTCTTCTTCTGGAATTCTACGTATGCTCCGATTTCGGTTTCGTTGCCAGTAACAGGAAACCAAGTATGACAAATTTATCGTTCTCTACATCCATGAGAACTGCAAACGAATCTAAATAAATCGAGACCACTGAGTCGTGAATATAAAAGATCTGGTCATAAAATGAAGATGAAAACTGCAGCCATGGTTAACTTTAAGAAAGGGTGAAAAAGTGAAAACTTGAGGTGTAGTGAGCAGACCAAAGGGATCATATTAAAATTATAAGGTTGAAAGCAACAGAGTTAGGTGCCGAAAAGACGGTACTATGTAAACGGGTAAAGGCAGTCATAGGAGACTTGCTTTTCTTGTTGATTTTGTGAAGAAATGAACCTTAACGTTCTTCGGTAAGTTCCCTCACTGAAGCCTCAGAACTGAGACGATTGTGATAGTCTCTCACTTCAACCGTCACTCAGCAAAACGCATCATTAAAAGCTAATACAAATCCTAAGGGCTTCGATAATCTTAGTTCCTCCTTGGAGCTTCTATTCATTTACAAATGCCAAGTAACTCGAAGATATCAATAGCCAATTTCGACCCAATTAATCCACCCCTTACCCTCGGCTCAGCAGTCATTTAAAAACCATTAGTGGTTCAGATAATTTCTTAGCAAAATTTTTTCCGTACCTGCTCAAACATTTTACCTAACCTCTATTGATTTGACTTTTAGCATGAACTCGCTATTTTTTTTCTTCAAGGTAAAGTGGTTTTAATTTGAAAATATTTTATCCGCAAGAGTTAGGTAAAATAAACAATTACTCAGAAACAAAATTAAATCAATTACAAGTGGCAAGTCTTAGGAGTTATAGGCAAGACAGTGAGAAGCGAAGAACTTATTATGGGTTCGGGTTCGGGTTCGGATGGGCTGAACCTTACAATTACCATACCAAATGTTCAAGTAATTCACGCAACAATAACCAGCAGAGAGGAAAACACTGTCTCAGGAAAGTGTGATTTCTTGGAACACGATAAGTGAGGAAAAAAACCAAGTTAATACCGAGTTCTAGATATATAACAATCAATGTGGTGGCCTCCACTTTCTGAATTTGGGAGAAGACAAGGAAAAAGGCCTTCAATTGAGGGCGTGGTTGGTAGAAATGGTATCTTCCCACCGTCTCTATCAATTTCTTATTCAACTCCTAGTTCTAGATAAAGGAAGCCTGTTGAGAAGAAACACTAACCTCCAAATTAAAGCTACTTTCAGAGATCCACTATTCCCTTGACTTGTACTCATCCTTGCTAGGGAACCAGTACAGGGGAAGAATCATAAAAGAACTGGGTGCAGTAAAATGTATTCTGTGGGAGGGGGGCTAGGGAGGTTTACGGAAAGCCTTGTCACGCTGTTTTTCGGAAATTCCAGGGTAACCAGGTGTTATAAAAGTCGTGAGCGGCGTGGGTGGTCGTGAAGGCAAAGGAAAAGAGGTGGGGTTTTCAATGAGGCGAAGTTACAATAGTGAAGGTGTCCATGGAGGAATCATGATAGCAAGGGGACTAAAGAAATTGGGGATGGACGGTCTTTCCTGACAACCAACTTTATTAGCAAAAGATATACTCTTCACTGACGTTAGTCTCTCTCTCTCTCTCTCTCTCTCTCTCTCTCTCTCTCTCTCTCTCTCTCTCTCTGGTAGATATTAGAGGTGCCTCACACTGAGGGACCTGGGGCAACCTGAACAAGATGTAAGGTCTCTCTCTCTCTCTCTCTCTCTCATAGCAAATTTTACCAGAAGGTCGAAAAATTTGTAGGACCGTTCTGCAAGCGAACCAAAGCCACCAAAAAGTCATTTGCACAAAAATCGCCTTCACCACAAACACTACTACTAATAGCACCGCTACTACCATCACTACCAGGATCTCTACAGCTATAAATATTATCAATACTACTACTACTACTGATCTAATATGCCTAATATATGTAACGAACGACAATTCCAGAATTTCCTGTATTTTTATTAATCTTTTCTAACAATATTCACTTAAACGTGAGCTGACACCATATAAATGACTAAGCAGCTTTTATTTTAAAAACCATTTACTTCGTGTAATATAATCATGACCATCGAAATCAAGAATTAATTTGAAAATGAAATTTTCTGCGTATATTGAAATCTCTAAAAATTTTCATTATATTGAAATCTTTAAATATTGCAATCCTATCTCTATATATCAAAATTGTTGGGATTTTACTGTTGAAAAATTACGGCGGTGTCTGTTTAATAAAAAATTACTCGAAAGCTTAAACCTAAACCAAGGATGCAAGCAAATTCGCTAACAAGCAAGCAAGCAAGCAAGGGCACAGACGTGTAACCGGCTCAGTGCTCAAGCAAAGTGAACAAAAAAGAAGAAGAAAGGAAAAAAAGGGGGTGGGGGGAGGGGGTGTGGGAGAGAACTTTTTCTGACTGCCCATCCATTGGGTCGTGACACACGTGTCGAAGTTAACCGAGCCATAGCAGTCACCGAGATGGGTCGTTCGGGAAACTTTGCTGGGCAAACTTCGGCGCTAAAATGAGACAAGGCGACGAATAAGAACGAAACAGGCGAGATT
>NC_061107.1:94456413-94466413 GCF_015104395.2 Macrobrachium nipponense
GGGGAAGCAAAAGACAACAAATTATTATTTAATAGAGCAAAGCGTTGTAATTACATCGAAATGAGGGGTAATAATAGGAGACAGGCGAAAGGATGTAAACAAATAGTGTATAAATTTGGTTAAAAACACACACACACACACACACACACACGCACACCGTATCAATTTTGTATTCACAAATATTAGGGCACATATATCGTGTAATATCCAGTTCACTATACTTCCAGAATAACTTCCACCCAAGGGGAATCATAACTAATAAGTTCTTCGTCACCAGTGGGGTTCGAACTGCTGCCTGGTTCAGAACCAACGATGTACAGTGACTTTTGACCACTGAGCCGTGTCCCATGACAGAGGGTAGGACCCAAGATTGGAATGGACAACGATCACTGCCTCACATTGTCAAATTGCTGAATCATGGGTGAAAACTTTCACACCACGGCCTGTTTCATGCACCTGCACAGAAGGCCCAACAGGCACCTGTCGAATCCCTTACACACAATGCACGACGCCATTCACCTCTATCTCCCAAAACTTCCTTCACACCATCGATGCATCCTTTTCTAGGTCTTCCTCTTCTCTTCCAAACCAAACTTCAGACTTGTGTGTTGTTCATCAGCCTATCATCCTCCTTTCTTTCCACATGATTGAATCGTCTAAAAACACTGGTCCATCCATTAATCTACAATTACCGTTTTACAACGTTTACTCATTTGGAAATTTCTCACCCTTCCTGTTCTTCTTATATCGTAAATCAATGTACGTAAACGACTTCCACCTATTTTTAATTCACAATCAATATCCAAACTACCTCTTTATAAATTCCAGTCTTGGCTTCTTGAGACAATCCTATCTCGTTCCAGTTATCTGTAAACATCCAGTTCACTTTCTTGCTTCACCTACACAGTGACGCCTGAATACTTATAAGAATCTATTATTTCCATTTTCTCATACCAACATTCACTACTCAATCTTCCTGCTTCGTATATATCAGCATAATAATTATAATTGCTCATGTTTATTCTCATCCCCTCCTCTTGCAGACAATTGCAAACTCTGACATTAATCTCCACAATTTCTTTTCATTAAGAATGGCATCATCTGTGAATATAAGCCTTTCCACACAGTATCTGCTCATCCCACAACTTTGCATTTCTATCTTCAGTACTTTCCCAGACTTCTTGCATCACTCAACTACAAAGATATTGCAAAACCATGGAGATATAACACATTTGCCTCAGCCCATTTTTACAGCAAACCAGGCCCTCTCACGTCTACAACGCTAACATATATTTCACCTTCAACAATTTACCCTCAACACCATACATCCGCAAGACAGGCCCCATTTCATCTAGGTCCTTGAATGTCACATACATCTTTCCTCCCTACTTTTCAACTATTCACATAACTGTTCCATATTAAACACTTAATCACGCACCCTCTTCCCTTTCTAAACAAATTCCTATCAAAACTTATGTCATCTGTAATACCTTCTCAATCAAATTCCTACTATACACCTCACCATATAAATCTCACAGTCTCTCCGATCACATTCACCATTCTACGAATGAACAATTATTCCTCTCAGACATTCATCTGGGGACATTTCCATATCACACTTTCACCACCATACCACAATATCTCACTTGTAATCCCATCAACTCCGGTGACTTGGGGATTTTTCAGAAACTTAACTGCCCTCCTTGTGTCCTTAACCATAATTTCCATCACCATTCTCAAACTAACCCAAATCCCCATCCTATTCACTCCCACCCAAGACTACATTCTCTTCAGACTGCATCTCTCTGCATTCACTTCCTTGTGGAACAACTTAACTCTCCCTGAATTCATTGTTCACCTTGCTTTGAAGCAAGTCTATATATATATACAAAGTTATAGCTACGAAGGAAAATTGAAACACTAGAGATGTTAGGTACTTTCGTCTTATTACGAAGACATGGTCACAGCAACTAAAGATATACAGAAGCAAGGGCCTACATAAATGGTGGATACACGTCATAAGGGAATACAAAAGGTCGGGAGGTCACAGAACGGCCAATAGATTAAAATGGAAATCTACTTATTGGTAATCCTCTTTATTCTATCTTCCAATTCCATCTGGAACATATGTTTTTTTATATATATATATATATATATATATATATATATATATATATATATATATATATATATATATATATATATATATAAAGATACGCATCCATCCGCTGATACCACATGCTTACAAAAATGGTTTAGAGATAATTTATTTTCCGTTTCGAAGTTTTTTTTTTTTTTTTTTAGGCATTATTTGGGTTATCTGCCGAAGCGTACCGGACAGTCTGTGCGTCCTTTATAAGATTCCCCAACGTTATCCAAGCATATATTATTGGAATAAAAACCATGCCTTCGACCTTTCATTTTGTGTAGTGTTTGATGGTGCGTGTTTTTTTGTTTTTGTTTTGTTTCAGTAAAAGCACATATGCTTACACTTGCAACTCACACACACACCACACACACACATATATATATATATATATTATATATATATATATATATATATATATATATATATATATTCTATATAGATATATAAAGTCATATCACATTTCCTTGATTCATATACATATATCGTGGCCCTTACAAGTCCTTTAATAATCTGGAAATCGCTCTACCTGGAATTAATATATTTTCCCATATCATGCTTAACCGAGGGGAATTTTTTCTCGATCCGAGATTTGCCTGGAACCAGGGGCGCGACCTATGGATCCTTTCAAACCCAGGAAACTCAGGTGAAGCTTTTTCCTACTACGCCACTCTCGTGTGTGGTTTGTAGGTACAGCTTCACTGACGTTCCTGGGTGAAAGGATCCATAAGGTCGCGCCCCGGTCCAGCAAATCATATCGAGAAAAAATCCCCCTTCGGTTTAACATATGAAAAATATATATTCCGAGTAGAGCGAATTAGATATTAAATAAGTTATCTCTTGGACAGAGTTGAATAACCTCCTTAATATTTAGGTAAAATGTAGGTAGGCCTCTAAAACGGCAGTTACTAAAGTAAAAAATAAAAAATAAAAAAAATAAATAAAACAGTCCTTAATATGACACTTGGTGCACACGGAAGTTCCTGTATTTGTGCTGGTGATTACGGACTCGAATAAAAATAACAATGTCTCACTAACGGTCAGCCCATTTAGGATGCTTTCATTTATGACGTCAGCTTCAGAGGCCATCCCCGGCTCTAGTTAATGTCATGAAGGAGGAAAAAACATCCGTAATAAAAAAAAAGAACTTACACCGCAAGAAAAATCAGCCATAATGGATATTTACACAATTTTTCCTGTTACTATAACTCCTACTGTCCTTTTTTATTTTTTTTATTTTGGGGTGGGGGATGTTTAGGCTATCGCAATGAGGTTATGATGCCAGGCAGAAAGAGGGAGAACATTTTTCTTTTGGAATATGAAGAAAAAAAATTTCCGAATAAGCGTCTTCCTTTGCGGTAAAAAAAAATAAAAAAAATAAAGGAGCTGGTGGGGGGTGCTGGGGTGGATAATTAAAAAATATCAACGGGCGACGTGCCTGAAATCAACGTAGCATAAAGAAATAGAAAATGGGGGAGAGAAGGCAGAACGGGGTAGGAGAGGAAATGGAAAAAGTCATCAGGAAAAGATGTGAAAAACTCGTAAAAATTAGCGGCGTTTTGTGAGATATATATATATATATATATATATATTATATATATATATATATATATATATATATATATATATATATAATATATATATATAGTCCGTTGTCCCCTAAGGCCTTTAAAGAGCGTCTTGCGACAGTTCCATGGAACCTTAAGTTCTCTGTCAGCCTAGACAGTGAATCATGTACCTAGTAGTTGGTAGGCTGTCGTGGACCGAAGACATGGCGGTGGAGGGCACGGGGTCTAGCAACGTCAGACCATCACGAACACTTCCAAACTAATAATAAAAAATTCTGGGGGAAAAATAAGAGGACGATTTTGCCTCCTCTCGCAGTATTAACAAGATTTGGTTATTCTCTCTCTCTCTCTCTCTCTCTCTCTCTCTCTCTCTCACACACTCATCTATGTATACACACACACACACACTCTCTCTGTCTCTATCTCTCTCTCTCACTCTCATAGCTATATATACATACACACACACATAAACATATATATAATAATATATATATATATATATAATATATATTATATATATACACACACACAACACACAAACACACACATATATATATTATTTATATATATATATATATATATATATATATACTATATATATTATATTACTATATTATATATATGTTATTTAGTTTTAATCTTCCAATCATCCAGCGGTATAAAACAAACATCCCCAGTAGATAAAGCAACTTGAAATCGTACCTTGAGAATACACCTTTAGAATTATGCGGGGCATTCAGCAGTGGCATTTAGAATCCGTTCCCTAAGTGGTGGTACAAAAAGGGATGGAGGAGAATTTGGGAGGGGGGAGGAGGGTACTTAAAATGATATATGAGAAGGGATTGGGAATATTCGAAATAAAACCTCCTTCAAAATCCTATAAAAATATTCCCAGCTCAACAGGACTCATTCCCTTTCATATCCATTCGTAAGAGGGTACGTTTTATTTGGACCAGTATGAATGAACAAAATAATAAGTAAATAAATAAATAAATAAAAAGGGACAGCGATCTTAAAGACTGTGATGTAAATAAATTTTCCGAGACACCTCCATTAAGTACCTGAGTGCGTTGTCATTACATGAATAAAAGAACGCCAACGTTAACACATTACCATAGAGAGAGAGAGAGAGAGAGAGAGAGTCAGCAAACATCCTTCTACAACATCTCCTTTAAAAGACTCGACATTTATAACGACTCATTACCGTGATGCTGTAAAAGAATAGAAAAGAAAAAAATTGTAAAAACTGAATTGCACTTAAAATATCTAATGAAAAACGTCTTCCTCGCAACTTGGGGAGAAAAAAATATAAAAACGGAAGGACAGTTTTTACCATTCTAAAATGAAGCTCCACGTCCGGTTATAATATTTTTTTAATCCGACTAAACTCAACATGTCGTTTCCTTCAATCACGTTATGGTACGAAAAAATAATGTTTTACTTTTAATCTGGCAGAGAAGGAGAGAGAGAGTCTTATCTTACTTATCTTACATCTTGTTCGGGTTGCCCCAGGTCCCTCAGTGTGAGGCACCTCTAATGTCTACCAGAGAGTTGCTAGTACAAATCTTCCGGTATATTTTGCATCTTCCAATCTTGGATGGTCTGGGATGCAGTTTTAGATATTTTGTCGAGCTTATTCTTACACATCTACGCTCACTCCTGATATATTCCTCAGATGAGCTGGCAACGCATTGAATAGACGCTGCATTTATCGATGCTGGTGCGTAGTGGATAATGTCCTGTGTGCTTTCCTTATTTTTCCTGGTATAGTTTTGGCACTATAATCTACCTCTGCTTGCTCTTTCTGATATTTTTAGTTCCATGATATTTCTGCTATTCCTTCTATCTGTTTCCATGCCTGAATTATCATGTAGCGTTCTCTCTCCTTTCTAGACTATATAATTTTAAGAATTGTAGTCTTTACCCAGTAGTCTAAGTCCTTAACTTCTTCGATTCTAGCTGTAAAGGACCTTTGTACACTCTCTATTTGTGCAATATCCTTTTGATAGTGTGGGTACCATATCATATTGCAATATTCAAGTGGACTACGAACTATGTTTTATAAAGCATAATCATGTGTTCAGCTTTTCTTGTTTTGAAGTGCCTTAACAACATTCCCATTTTTGCTTTACATTTTGCCAACAGAGTTGCTATTTGATCATTGCATAACATGTTCCTATCATCATCACACCAAGGTCTTTAAACTGCTTCCTTATTTGTGATGGTCTCATTATTAGGTCCCTTATATGCATATCACTTTCTTTCTCTGTCTCCATAATTTATTGATTCAAATTTATCAGAGTTAAATACCATCCTATTTACCTCTGCCCAATCATATACTTTGTTAAGGTCTCTTTGTAGAGCGTTCCTATCTTCATCACAAGTAATTTCTCTACTTATTCTTGTGTCATCTGCGAACTACTCACTACCGAATCCTTAACATTATTGTCTATGTCTTCAATCATAATAACAAACAGTATTGCAGCTAACACCGTAACCTTGCGGGGCACACCGGATATTACCTTGGCTTCATCCGATTTCTCGTCGTTTGCAATAACTATCTGTTTTCTGTTGTGTAAAAATTCTTTTAACCATCTTCCTACTTTATCCACGATATTGTGTGTTTTCTATTTTCTTCGCTAATATATTATGTCTACTGACTTTATCAAAAGCTTTTGCAAAGTCTAAATAAAAAATAACCACATCTGTTTCATTTCCGCTTTTCATATTTTTGAATATGTTTTTTCACGGTGCAACATTTTGGGTGACTAGGCAGTTGGGTGTGTACCTTTTTGCGGTACGAAACCATGTTGTCCTTTTATTTTAAACAAATTTTTATTTTTTTTTATTAAATGTTTCATTTTTATATATTTTTCTTCAATTACCCTTTCATACACTTTCATAATATGTGATGTTAGACTCACAGGCCTATAATTATTTCTGCCTCTAGTCTTGATCCACTTTTGAAAGTAGGGGTAATATATGCTAATTTGTGCTCATCATATATCTTGCCTGTATCTACACTTTGTCTTAATAATATTGCAAGTGGCTTTGCGATAGAATGAACTACTTTCTTTAACAAAAAATAGCAGGAATTCCATCTGGCCCTGCAGCAGCTCCATTTTTAATTTCATTAATAGCTGCACATATCAGCTTCATTATATCTATGTCAAGCTAAATATTCACTACTTTTCATCCCTTACTTCTATATCATTATCTTCATTATCTATTCTAGGGGTGATTCTCTCTTATATCGTTCTGCCAGTATGTTGCAAATTTCCTTTTTTTTTCATTCGTTAATCTCCCTTCATTCTCAGAGGGCCTATTTCTATTCTTCTTTTATTCATCTTCTTCGCATATGAGTATAATAGGTTTGGGGTTTTGCTTGATATTTTAATAGGGTTTTTTCTTCCAAGTCCCGTTTTTCATTTTCTTTTGATTGTATATCTTTTGTTCTGCATTTTCTATCTTACTTTTTTAGTTCTATAACTTTCCATGCATTTTTTTTTTTTTCTTTTGCAAGACCTTTTTTCCATTTTCTGATTTTCTGGAACAAGATCCTTCTGTCTCTTGGTATGCATGAATGATGTTTACTTTTCTTCTTCGGTATATATTTTTCCACTATTATCTCTAATATTTTATATATATCTCCGTATTTACCCTTATGTCATCACTTGACGAAAAAATGTTATCCCAATCTTTGTTTAATTCTTCTTCATTAATTTCTGACCATTTTATATTTTTACTGTAGAAGTTGTATTTTCCATATCCTTCCCACTTTTTCATTTCTTGCTTATCTCTATTTTCACTTGCTTTGGAATGAACTGTTTAATTCTATGACATTATGGTCTGAAATACTCGCATTATAAACTATTATTTCTTTAACATAATTCATCTCGTTTCACAAATACTAGGTCTAAAGTATTTTTCCTTTCTTGTTGGCAGGTGATTTATTTGTTTGAATGTTGTATTCTAGTAGCATATCTAATAGCTTTTCAAATTGCCTCTTATCTTCTGCACTACTATTACTCTCTTTTTTTATATGTATAAGTACAACCACAATCTCCTATTCGTTCTTTCCATTCTACGAAAGGAAAGTTGAAGTCACCAGATAGGAGAATAGTCCAGTCCTTGTGATTTCTATATATCATCCAAATTTTCAATTATTAAGTCAAACTCTTTAGTATTAGGAGGTCTATATATTACTATGATTCATCAATTTTTCAGATTCAAATTCTACGCTATTAGTTCACATTCTGAGTTACTATATTTCTCATATATTTTTCCTTGTTTTTTGTCTTTCCCATATATTGCGGTTCCCCCTTGATTCCTATTTTTTCTATCTGATCTAAGTTTGGAACCCTTTTACCCTTTGATCATCATTCCCAGTCTCTTGGAATACCAGGTTTCACTTATCATTATATCTATTTTTCTTTTCATTTTGGGTTAGTTCTTCTAAGTACTCTATTTTTCTTTTTGAGTTACTCGTAACTAAACCCTGCGCATTCATCACTATGATGGTTTTGCGTGTTTTCTCCTTCATTTAATACTGGTAGTAATAAGGATTTTACCCATGTCTCTTTCCTGTTCTGGTATGTTGTTCTTTTTTTTTTCATTTCCAGAAATTCTGACATTAAAAAATCCAACTTTTCCATAATATTTGATCTTCCTTCATCATAATTATTCATTTTGTGTCTGAATCTGCAATTTTCTCCGTTTCTGCAATATCCTCTTGCATAATAAATACAGTTATTATCTCTTGAGTAGAATTTCGGAGCTGATGCTTTGAATTTTTGCTGACACCTCTGCATATCTCATTGGTGGTTTGCTTTTCTCTTTTACATGATATTCTTGATTTCTTTCTCTCTTTATTTGTTTTCTTTCTTATTTGGATTTTATTACTTGGTGGTTATTTATTTGATTATGATTCATGCTACAGGTGCATATATTTGCATTTTTTGTCGCACTTACATCCTTTTCTTCTTTTAGGTTTTTACATATTTTTGGATGCAGATCTCTGCAATCATCCCCATATCCATCTAAGTATGCACATTTACCATATATTTCATAGTTTTGACATATCTTAGGATGTTTGTAGTGTAACATCTTTCTCCAAATCTGCAATTCCCTCTTTTCAAAAGGTTGCAGATTTTGTCTTTCTTGTCTATTTTTTCCTCTTTCCCGTCATTGTATAGATCTGGGTAGAGCCTCTTCGGGATTTGCTTTTCTGTTGTCATATCGTAATTTATTTCTTAGTAGGTATGCTGCTTTATTGCCTCATATGTAGTATCAATGAGTATCTCTGCATCCATTATACTTTTATCTGTTCTTTGTTTCCTTATTTTTTTCTGTCATTCATTTTGTTACTTCTCTTCCGTTTTCCTCTTCTTCTTTTCTTCTTCTTCTTCCTCTTCCTCCTCTTCTTCATCCTCAACTATTTGTACATTCAATCTTGATTTAATAACATTGTCTATCCATGATAGACATGTTGAACAAAAATTCTTGTATCTTTTCTCAAATCTTGTATTACCTCAGCACACTGTGGATGGGTCGGAATGTTGCATGCAGCACATTTCTGATTAGGTTTTGTGGATTGACTATGCTATACCAAAACCTTACACAGTTTTGCATGCTTTTGGTTTTTTTCATTGCTTATTCCTAATGCATCAAGGTAGGATATTCACAAGATTCACCTTATTTCCATTTTCTTTGTCGAATATTTGTTGTTTATGTATATTTTCTTTATGAATTTGGTTTTTGGTAATTTTTTTCCTTTTGGTTTTAGACCTTGTTGTGATTTCCAATATGCTTTTGTATTTTTTGGTTTAGGACTGTTGCTGATTTCATAGATGAGAAAATGCCAGTTCCCCTTCCTGCTACCTCATCATATTGCGAAATCTGCTAAACACGCCAAATGCCACTTTTCCCGCGTTTTTTTGGAACGTACTGCCATCTTGTTTCTGATTTATAGTATACACTTGATAAAACTAACTTAGAAGACGTTTATCCTACTATTTTCACATAAATTTCTTATCACCGATTAGTTCACGACGACTTCTAGATATTTCTCAATTCTAGTCGTATGTTTAAACTTGTGATATCGTTTGATTATTGTGACTTCACGCGGGTACGTCTCACCAAGCAAGATGGCTACTACTGAGAGGAGAGAGAGAGAGAGAGAGAGAGAGAGAGAGAGAGAGAGAGAGAGAGAGAGAGGAGGGAGGGGGGGGGTTAGGGGGGGGGGTTAAATAATTGGTCTGAATCTATTTCTACTTCCACTTTTGTA
>NC_061107.1:94468913-94491413 GCF_015104395.2 Macrobrachium nipponense
TTTGACTTTTGATTAAAAATGTTTCTGTAATTCATGCGTCAACGCTCCATACCAAGGTTCAGAGGTAACAAATGTCCACGACTTGTTACGTTTCCCATTAAACATACACACACACGCAAACAAATATATATATAGGTATATATGTGTGTGTGTGTGTGTGTGTGTGTATGTGTGTGGGTAAGCATGTGTATTCACCATTTCAACTGGCCAAAAATGCAGCCTTTCGTTTATACATTCGTCCACGCACACGGCACGCACATAGACACATAACCGGACGTACACATAACCTAGTTGAAAACCTTACCTACTTTCAACTGACGCCTTCTCTCTCTCTCTCTCTTTAACCCAAACCTGACGATCGCACTCCTTTCACTTTCAAAAAAAGAAAACGCCCAGTCATTTGCCGCATTTCCTCACCGTCCCCTCCGTTAGCACATCGAGAAAAGTACTCTCATTGCAAACAATTTGCCAAGGACGTATGATGGCCGAGCCGACGCTTGCTCATAAAGACGAGAATGAAAGGGACCGCACGGAAAGCGAACAGTCACCGACGAATATTGCTGTATCAGCCGGGCTGCTTTTCCCTTCATCACGGTCGGATTTATCACTCTCATTACCTGTCTTGGTCAGTTCTGCTGTTTCCTTTTTGTTAACAGGCCATGGTCAAATATTTTTTCTTTTATTCTCTAGTGCCGCTTTTTTTTTTTTTTTTTTTTTTTTTTTTTTTTTTTACTTCACCGAAATTTATGAGTTTCTAATTTAATCTGAATTTAGTAATCCGTCAAGATTTATTTCCAGTGATAAAGTGAAATTCCATTGATTGTGGTGTATATATTCCCTGCCGTAAATATGAAAGCACATTTCCGTCCACAGCTTCGAGCTCTTCCTCAGTGAACACCATTTCTACCAAATATCACACGTGAAAAAGTTCCAGAATTAATATTTTTCGCGAACCAAATAAACAGGCATAATTGATTACGTAAAAAACGCCAAGGAAATACTAACGAACAAATAAACAACGGCAAGAGTAAAAGAGGTCAAATAAACAAAGGTAAGAGTAAAAGATCTCAAATAAACAAAAGTAAAAGTAAAAGATCCCAAATAAACAAAGGTAAGAGTAAAAGATCTCAAATAAACAAAGGTAAGAGTAAAAGATCTCAAATAAACAAAGGTAAGAGTAAAAGATCTCAAATAAACAAAGGTAAGAGTAAAAGATCTCAAATAAACAAAGGCAAGAGTAAAAGATCTCAAATAAACAAAGGCAAGAGTAAAAGAGGTCAAAGGCCGCTGAGCACGGCCGTGAAGACAACTGCACGATCGGATGCGCGATGTCATCCACCGACGACACCCCAAATGACCCCTCGTTTGGGTAGGTGGATGGATGGATGGATGACAGCCGGGCATGGAGGATGACGGACAGCAAATGACCGCCGTGGCGAGACAAAGCACCGGATCGTGGGTGCAACAGCCACCTTTCAAGCCAGTGCAAGGGTGAAGGTTGAAGCCCACTCTCCCGCAGAAACTGGGTGACGCGAGAACGGGTGCATGAAACTGAGTGAAGCGGGAAAGTAGGTGGGAGAGATGAAAAGGTAAAGTGCGTGAATGTGAGAACAGGTGAAGAACGAAACTGCCTGAAGTGAGAGAAAAGAAAACTAGATGATGAATGAAATTGAGAGGTGACGAGAACAGGTGCCGTGGGAATTAGCTGCAAGGGAAAATGAGTCAAGGGCTAAGTCGGGTGGAGCGGTAAGCGGGTGAAATAGGAAACAAGGTGAAGCAATAAACTGGGAGGAGGGAAATCTTTGGCGACGCCTGCAGATGAGGGGCGTGTGAACATGGAAGGGCGATCATTCTGGGAGGATGATTAAAAAGTGAAATGCTCAACCAAAATTAAAGGGAAACAATGTTTATAGGAAGCGGCAGAAACAGGAGAGAAGAGGAAAGGAAGGAAAAATATGAGTACGGATGGCGGAATTCAACAGAAAGAGAATATACAAACAAATAATAAATAAATGAATAAACAAACTAAAAAAGAAACAAACTTTAAACACCCATAACACGACACCTTTCCCTCCTTTTCAAAAGTCTTAAAAGATTACATTTTGAACCTTCGGTTTGATAGGGAGAACATTCATCCACATGAATATGCATAAGATATAACTTTCTCAATGCAAGTCAAAACTCATTAAAAGTTATTCTGAACTTCCGTTGTTTATCAGTGCGCTTCAGTCCAAATTAGCGCATACGTAAAACGCCTGATAAAATGAGAGAAATAAAAATGAAAATAAATTAAAACGGAGGTGTGCCACTGTCATATAAAACACACCATGCAAAAAAATAATCAATGAACCATAATGAAAAAAAAAAACGAGTTCACAATAAAAAAAATAAATAGATAGCACATACCAAATGGGATTACAAAAGTATCATTCAACAAAGCAAAGTTGAAAAAAAATACCCCCAAAATAATGAAAGGTTAAGAGAACGTCCAAAAAGGAATCACAATAGACAGCCTCATATCTGACAGAACACATGAATGACAGAGGCAGGTCTGAAACTGGCAAACAATTAAATCTCTGTGTTAGTGGGTCACTCGCACATTCAGTAGGCAGCAGAACCTGCGTTCAGCATATAACAACCAAAGAGGTGGGGGAGGGGGCGGGGGGGAGGAGGAGGACATGAGAGCGAAGGGACAAGGGCGTCATGGAGGAGGTTATATTGAGAGAGGGGAGAGGGGGAAGGAGATAGGGGGTGAATACAGGGAGGATAGGAGAGGAGGGAAAGGGCTTTACAGGCAACACTGCAGGGAGGTAATCATAAGAGGGGGGAGGGAGGGGGAGGGGGGAGGTAGGAGGGAATGAGGGAGGGACTTGCAACACCATGTGGGAGGTTCACCGAGCGGAAGGGCTGCAAGAGTGAGGGGTCTCGGGGGAGGGGGAGAGGTTAGACGATGTTGGAGGAAAAAAAAAAAAGGCAGAATGGAGGAAGTACTTGAAAAAAAAAATGATGACGACAGACCTTTTCGTCATTAGTGTGGAAACTTTCATGTGACGTTTTCTTTTTGTTTTATTTCCAGTGGCTTAGTTTCATATATTTAGGAAGACAAAGAAAGTAAAAAGAAACACATACACAGCTAATTGAAGAAAATTTACGTACACTGACTATCAAAAGAAAAAATATAAACAAGAGGATACAGCAAAAGAAATCAACACTAACCCACGACAGAGAGAGAGAGAGAGAGAGAGAGAGAGAGAGAGAGAGAAGAGAGAGAGGATAGTAATAAACAGAAAAATCAGAGATAGATACGATTTACATCAGGGGCCACTATAAATGTCCACTTCTATGAATCTTCTGCAAAATATGACCATTATGCATCACGGCAAACTGCTTTAATAGGGTAACAATTTTCATCGCTCAGCGGCGCCTCTGGATGTGCACACAAAAGTCAAATATAAACGTATACATACACATCAGATCATACACATATACGTATTTATTATATAATTCCATTCATCACAAAAACAACAAACTCACACGCGCACAAAAAATACATACATATAAATATATACAAATGATACACACACAACACACACACACACACACACACACACACACACACACACACACATATATATATATATATATATATAATATATATATATATATATATATATATATTATGTATTTATGTAAGATTTCACTGTACAAACATATTACGGCTGGTAAGTCATAACAACGATTTCAAAAAGCACCCCTTTATTTTGGAAAGAACGTATAATCCGGCATCTGAAAATTCTTCTGTACAAACCAACCACACGAAATGTGCTTGCGAGTGCGCAAGCATCAGCAAACGCGCGACTGCAAGCTAGCAAACTGTTGCAAGTGTCACAAACGTATCACCCTCATCAAAAGCCTCTCTGTCTGGGTGCATGGAGTGAGGGGAAGGGTTTGGTGATTGTCACTCTTTGGGTCTGCCCCACTACTAATCATCCAAGATGCAGTCCCTCTCCTCTCTCTCTCTCATCTCCCTCTCTCTCTCTCTCTCTCTCAATCAATCAATCACACCACATCTGTCCAATGCAAACGAATTAAATTCTCTCACAGCAAAATTTCTTCCTCTTATTCATACCACCACTGATATATTGCTGCCAATACAGGATCTGCACGATGCAAAATTTCCTCTTCTCTCACTCTCCTCTCTCTCAATCAATCAATCATCACCACACATCTGTCCATGAAAACGAAATTAAATTCTCTCACAGCAAAATTTCTTCCTATTATTCATACCACACTGAATATTGCTGCCACAATACAGGATCTGGACGATGCAATTGCTCTCCCTCTTCTCTCTCTCCTCTCTCTCTCCTCTCTCCTCTCTCTCTCTACTTCATCATCTTCTTCGTTCAAGATCAGGATAAAGTTACACGTTCTATATTATTCCAAAGAATCCTGTCTCTTTCTGTATCTCACATCGCCATCATCACTGTTCAGTAGGCAGACTGCGGATTCGCATACACTACTAAGTTTGGTTCGAACTGTAAAATAATCTCTCTCTCTCTCTCTCTCTCTCTCTCTCTCTCTCTCTCTCTCTCTCTTTCGTGTTCCAAAGTGTAGAATTAGCAACCTCCCAGGCAGCAAGGTCAGGTGCCAAAGGTACCATCTTCGCGTCCGTTTTGCATCACAGATTCCGTTCCTGGTCGTTTCCAACAACGCCGCGGGAAACTGTTGACAACTGGGTCGAATGGCGTGATGTCATTCGTCTCGTCGTTACGTCACGTCACTAGACGCCTAGTTATATGGCGTAACGCTCTGTTCTATGTCGCCCAACTCTGCTCTTAGATGGTTTTAACAAGGGACCGACTTGAAATTAGCTGGACTGCGCTGCACTCTCGTTACGTAATGAGACGCGTAACGGGAGAATGAACGTTATGTTTATCATATGACGGAACTTGAAATAAAAAAAGATATTCGGAATCTGTCGCAAAATAATGTCATGAAAGTAAAATTCATCGAATGAAGACATGCGTCTTACAAAGCTCAAGGTTAATCAAAATATGTGCATGGCTAATTCGCATTATATTTAGAATGGCACTTGATCTTTATAAAACTATGAAAATGGAAACAATGACTGTGTATGCATCTCATTAAGTACGATCATTTCAATAATTTATTACCCTCAGCATCAAATCTGACGGATAAATATTTTAACGACTAGAATTTCATAGCTACTGCCTAAACCGATAAAGACTACCTTAGGGTACGTCCACCCTACATTAACGTGTGTCCTAAACACATGTCAGGAACGTATCTCTTACATATCACAAAAAGGTTGAAAACAGGTCAGCTACAGTAGGTGGGAAAAAAATCTTTGCCAAATATTATATATTCGTATAAAGCACTGTTTAGGACAACCACTTCTTCTGTTTGTGATGTGTGTCAGATAAGATGCTGACGCAGGCCTATGTTTATGACGCGATTTACTGCAGCATGGACACACCCTAAGGTTTACGATAATTGTTCTCTGAAAAGCGTCTGAAGCAGTGATTAAACCAAGTTAATGACCTTTTAGGCTTCCTCCACGTGAATATATAAGAAGGATTATATATCACTACAGGGGCATCAGGATTTTTTAGGTGATTTGGTGGGGCATGGCCAAAAAAAAAAAAGAAAAAAAAAGTTAGGAACCGCGGGTCTAAAGCACGAGCATTTGCAAAAAGTATTCGGCATTTAAAATTCACAACTCATTCATTGCATCATATTCTACTTCGAAATCGTCAGAAAGACAACTCTGAATATCATAAACTCTGGATAATTCTCCCTAAATATCTTATGTCATAATCGTGTCTTAATGTATACAAGGAGAGAACATAATAGTGCATTTACCTGTCTATAAAATTGCGTAATGCAACTTTAAAACGTTAAAGATCAAATGAAAGTATGACAATGATAATTATAATAAAAGGACCCTGGGAAAACGAGATGCCGACGTAGTTCAAGGATTAGAGTGTGCTCCTAGAAACAGCGAATATAATGCAAAAAGTGTTGGACTCCTAAGGAGGCAGGATGCTACCCGGAACCCCTCAATAAAAACCACCCAGTCGAATAGGATAAAAAAAAATAATAACTAATGTTAGTCTGAATAAATTCTTTAAATGGCCTTCAAGCTTCGAAGGGACTATATTTCACGACGGGTCTCCGTAATGCCGTCAAATAAATTTGTATGGAATCCCTCACCAGGAATCACGAGGCAAACAGCAGCGCCATCCGCATTCAAAGAAAGTCGCTGTACCAAACGCTTTCGAGAGACAAAAAGAATAATGGTATAAATACAATACTAAATGCCCTTCGTGATAGTAATTATATGATAAAACCCTCATTTACATACGTGTACGTCTTTCAATTCTGCTCCCGTCACAACAGGCTAAGCGCTGTCACTGCATAAATTTCCCCTTACACACAATGGTGAACAGTGCAATGATTTAATTAAAAAATCATTTAATTAACAGAAGGCCTGTTGCAAATTTTGTGTGTGTGTGTGTATGTATGGGCGCGCGCGTGTGAATTCCCTTCATTTCAAGTGGTGGTGCTTGATATAATCACACTTGAGCAATAGATAACGTTAAATAATGATGGAGCGAAGCGCCAAAGCCCAACGTTGATTCATATTAATTGCTACCATGATTTCCGTGAGTAATCCTCTTCACTCATCCATTTCTGAATTAAATACCTGAAAATAATCGCATTCCTCTTTCAACATAATCCCTAACTTACGTGTTTGGAATTACACACACACACACACACACACACACACACATATATATATATATATATTAATATATTATATATATATATATATACATATATATAATATATATATATACAAATATAATATATACATTTAATATATATATTATAAGTTTATATATTAACACACATATGTTGTATAGACATATATACACACATATGCAAGTATATATGTTTGTACGTATTTAAATGCGCACGTTATGCAAAAAATACATTTTTTTTTTTTTTTTTTGCTACAAAAAAAAACTGAAAACGAATATGAAACATTTTCGTAGCACCAGCAGATATGAATTTGAAATATATTTCTCTTTTCCATCATAATACTCTGAAATACATTTTGAATACACGTTTACTATTTTCTGCCAATAAATATCGCCCAATATTAATGCATCCATTAAAAGCATAAAAACGAAACTCTACCAGTACTTATAAATATTTCGAGTAATTAAATTTTCATGGTGTTATATCAAATCCTTACCGATTCTGGGGAACTTTGTAATAATTCAGGTTTTTATGTTTGCGTGGAGCAATACTCCGCGCTACGAAATATACCATTCATTCTTTATGCACTCCAGTGGGTTAAGGCAATAAAAAATAAAATCCTTCCACAGCCCAAACATCAAGATCCCTCAGCTTCCGCGTGAATTATTGTAGCGAAAGCTAAATCTTGAATATCTGAAAGCTACGCAACAGGTCTTACGCCTTAAGCCAAACGGATTTTGTGGTTCGGGCGAGAGCTCTTCGTTATGAATTAACAAGTCCGCTGTTTATAACTCAGTGCTTCAAGTTTATCTAAAACAATGAAACGTTTTCTCTCTTTCTCTGTCTCTCTCTCTCTGGCATTGTACCTGGAGAATACTAATAAATATCTAGTTCTAAATAATGAGTCAATTGATCATTATGATAAAAAATAACTATCTTTAACTTTCACATACATACGTATGTGTAAACACACATATATATGTGAGTGTGCGCGAGCGCGTGTGTGTGTACACGTTCATGCATACATTCTTAAAGTACACACAAGAAACATTATTTTTTTTCCATAAAACACGTGTTTTATGAGGGAATTTTTCGAACGAGTACAACAAAGCCTTTTACCGTATTTGCAACATTCAGTTTATCAACGTTGTAATAAACAATTCTTTATAAAAATGTAGCACAAAGAAAGAAAACTTCAACAATGACATGGTTGAAACTTTCTATCTTCTATAAAGGTCACAAATGAAAAAATACATAAGAAAGACAAACTAACAAATCTCTCCGAAGAAGAAAAAAAAAAAAAAAAAAACAAAGCATAATGACATCTGCAAGGTCAGTCATAACTCAATTATAACAGTGAATGAAAATCGGAGTCAGGTGAACAAAGCTACGTGCGTTTCCAACATGGGCCTTCAACGTAACACACATTCCATCGCCATGACAGGCAATATCGCAAGTTCACACGAGAGAGAGAGAGAGAGAGAGAGAGAGAGAGAGAGAGAGAGAGAGAGAGAGAGAGAGAGAGAGAGAATAGGCTGGTTAAAAGTACAAATAAGTAACCACGAAAACTGCGATGCGGTGAGTTTGGTCATGAAAATGGAAATGATTTCCACCGCTGAGCAAAGGTGTGGTCAAGGAATTAGACCGGTTCGAAAAAGTAGCGGCCTTGGGCGATGAGCAAAAATAAAAACATATATAAAAACTGCAAAGAAAGGATAAACGAAGACAAAACTAAAAGTTAGCATGTGGTGAATGAGATTGCTTAAGGATGTGCAAGACACTTCGGTGGATTAACCGAATTGGGAAGAACACTTTCGACCTTGAAGGGAACCGATAAGTGTACACGGTTACTGTGACTCGCACGGTCCCACATTGCATGCGTGCGTGTGCGTGCATCTTTAAAAGAATAAAAACAGATATTAACACAAATAATAAAATAAATCACCAATCAAGAAACAAGGACAAGAGACAAAGGCGTAAGAGATCGTCTCTGATCCTATGTTCCTCGTGATCACATTCCTCATTCCAGTATCACCGAGGGATGAGAACCTAAACTAGTTCAGGCTCTTAATGCCTTTCCTTGTATCTCAATAATCTCTTTTCTTATTTTTGGATCAATATTTCGACGAAGTTTTCGCTAACTATATTTCCTTACCAGCAAGAAACACTATCCGCTATGAGAGTAACATATCCAAATCGTTCCCTAGGAGCTGGTAATGATTAAACTTTAATTATTTGTGAAGGCTGAAGGCGCTGAAAAGTCCTTTCCCGAGATGATAATGAATCATTTATATAACGAAAAGTAAACAAAGCTGTTTCTCTCTCTAGAAACTACAAAAATGCAAAACGTTTAATTCTTCATTGTGCTTCCGGAAAGTCGAACTAATTTCATTAAAATCTTCAAAAGCCGAACAAAATCTTATTTTTCTTGAAATAAAATTAAAGTTATTTTACATTTCTGTTCCAGACAGCTCATAAATCTTTATATTTCCTCCAGGACGTTAAAAAGACTTATCATTTCCCAGAACAGGAAAAATCTTCACTTCATTTCCAAGAAGCTAACAATCTTAATTTCTTCCTCAAGATAATGGACGGATTTCACTCTTCTCTCCAAAGGTTTTAAAATATTCCCTGCTTCAAAAATGCAATGAATAATTTTTCTTTTCCAAAATACTGTGCAAGAATTTTTTTTCACCTAGAACCTGGACTGTGTTAATTTATTCCTTAATATACCTATAAAAACTTATTTCTTCCAGAAACTCCTCTATATTAAGTGTGTACTTTATTCCATCGCACAGAAATATCTCCAATCAAAGTTCCCATATCAATGAAAAATAAATGACTTGCCCACAAAGCAAGTAACCAGATGAAACCCATAGAACTCCTTTAAGCTCTATAGACCCGAAGAATTTAATATTCGTACTGGATGAACAATGCAGTCACCCGTTCTTTCGTTTCCAATCTCGCTTCATCAGCAGTTAATCGAGTTGAAATATGCAAGGGGTACATGTAAAGAATTACTGAAGTTTTCACTTTATTCATATCACCCTTGTCATTCAGTGCTATGAGGCGCCAAAGCCTATACCAGTGGCTCTAAACCATGGGGGTGGGGGGGGTATCAAACTGGCTCTAGAACCACACAAAAAGCAGTGCGCATTGGATTTTTAGCATTATTTGCACAGTATTTGGAATGCACCTTTTGAGGCAGACAATTTTGGAAAGCGGAGGAAGGGGGATGACATTCTGGCATATGTTGAAAGGGTGCGTGGCCATACAAGGTTGGAAACCACTGGTCTGGGCAGAATTTCCTGGATAAGAAAGCTGTCTCGTTACTTCTCAAAAATCTATCGTGACACGGTGACATCCCTTAGAAGTAAAACATTACCAACAAAATGATAATGGCGTTTGTTAATTTGTTTCTTCTGGGCTGACAAAAATAAATAATAATAGTTTCCGATATATTTGGGACAAAACGATGCCCTATAAAACAGCACCTTCCATAAACTCTTAATACCAATATCGCCAACAGTTTCTGTCTTTGCACGCTCGTCAGTCTTAAAAACTTTTGGAATTTTTTTGTAAAACGATCTTTGCTAGCAGCTTTCATTCCGGTAGATGTAACAATAAATACAAGGAAAAAACTGAAAATGTTCAAAGTTTCTACATTCCCGTAAAGTTCAGAAAAATATTTAAGACATCTAGTAAAATTCACTGAAGTTAGAGCTTAATTATTACAATTTGTAAAAGTAAAGTCTTTCTTAAATAAAAAAATAATATGATACAAGCATTCATAAAAAAAGATTAACAGAGACAAACATTAAGCATCTCTTAAAAGGAAAAGGCAGGTTCAAATAACAAGGGTAAATGAAGCATTATTAATAAAAGTGGCATAAACAAATATCTCTTTCTCGCTTTGGGAGCGATTCTATCAATTTTCATTTTCCGACTTCTTAACAGAATGGAAATTTTGATTCCAAAAAAAGATCGAAAATGTATCACACTCCGTCGATTTGTCCTCCAGCACAAGTCATTGAGACGTCAATAGCAGTTTTCAAAGGTATGAAGAGTTGTAATAGTGCGATCAGGAAGTTCTCGAAGGACTTCAAAGTTATCTCATTGAGGATTGCAACAGAACAAGGTGCAACTCAAAATAGAAAAGGGACTTTGATATATATTTATATTATTTTTAATATTATATATATATATATTTAATACATATACATATATATATATATAGACATATATACACACACACACACACACATATATATATATATATATTATATATATATATATGTATATATATTTGTTCCGACACCGCATACTTACCTCGAACTATTATCGTAGGAGAAACCTGGATTGTCAATCCAATCCAGTTTTTCACCTACGATTAGTCAGTTTGAGGTAAGTGTAGCTAGGGAAAAATACAGATACCAAGAATTTGGATATATGTATATATACTCTTATATATTATATATATATAGCTATATATGGATGTATGTAGTATGTATGTATGTATGTATGTATGTATATGTATATATATATACATATATATGTATCAAAAGCCCCTTTTCTATTTCGAGTTGCACCTTGTTCTGTTGCAATCCTCAATGAGATAACTTTGAAGTCCTTCGAGAACTTCCCGATCGCACTATTACAACTCTTCATTCCTTTGAAAACCGCTATTGACGTCTCAATGACTTGTGCTGGAGGACAAATCGACGGAGTGTGATACATTTTCGATCTTTTCTTGGAATCAAAATTTCCATTCTGTTAAAAAGTCGGAAAATGAAAATTGATAGAATCGCTCCCAAAGCGTATCAAATTGTTTAAAAGAATCATGAAGGACATATGAAGTTTACGCGCGTCCTAAAAACATTTCATTGTTCTATTGTTCAGCCGTGCATCTAATGTCTAGGCCCATCCCTTACGACGCTCCTGATTGGCTGGGATAGAAACTCTCAGTCTCTCTCGAGAATTCACATAAGCAGGATGTATGTTCCACGTCTCCTGAGGGATACGTCTTTCAGGAGAGGTGGAACATGCATCCTGCCTATGTGAACTCTCTCGAGAGAGTGAGAGTTTCCAGCCCTGTCACTGGCTTATCAACAGCCAATCAGGAGCGTTGTAAGGGACTGGCTTAGACGTCAAATGCACGGTTGATGTGAATCTACTCTAGTACAAACACTTTTTTTTACACATTTGTGTTTTCAGGTTCGGTGTTAAGTAGGTTGTCAACTACATCTACAGCGAAAAAGCAAATTCCTTGAATTATTATTATTATTATTATTTATTATTATTATTATTATTATTATTATTATTTAAGCAGATGAAAGTTATCCGCATGGAACCAGCAGCCACTGACTTGAAATTCAAGCTTCCAAAGAATGTTGGCTTCACACTTCCACCGCTGACCCACACAACAGTTGTAATTGATTATGATATAGACTCAGTGACTTTATCATCGCCCTGGGGGAGACGCAAACCCACGACATCTGAGTGGCATGTCACGACGCTAAACACTATACTAGCGGACCATTATCCTCTATTAACTGCAAGTGGAGTAAATCAAATTTCTCCAAACAACATTCTCTATCGAGTGGATTAAGAAAAATAATAAAAAAATGTTCTACCTTTTTTTTGCGGTTTAAAACACATCCAATAAATATGAAATATAAAAACCTCTTCGAATAAAACTTTCTGTCCTGTTAAACAGAGAAAAAAAAAAAACCCGGAATGCAAACCAAGAAGAAAAAATTGGAATTGGTTTACTGATTGGGCATTTATTTTTGAAAAATAAAATGTTGCTCGTAGATTTTTTTTTGACACAGATGGATTCCAAATCATTAAGTCTGTCTGTCTGACTGAAATATACCTTCCGTAACTCCGGGCTCTCTCTCTCTCTCTCTCTCTCTCTCTCTCTCTCCTCTCTCTCTCTCTCTCTCTCTCTCTCTTATTTTGAATCTAGAGAACGTACAGAAAGATTAAAAAAAAAATTTAAGCGGGTTTGCAATAAGCATGAAATAGCACGCCTTTTCTTTAGCGTGTATTGAAGAAGCTCTTTCGAAGAAAAATGATTCCTTTAAAACTTTTCTAGAGGCAAAAACTACTCAGCGCTAACCAATGAAGACAGCATTTTAAAGTGTTGTGAATATTCTTCATATTCATAACACTTGCAAATGCTAACCATATCCAAATCGCATTTAGCAATCACACTGGAAATCTTATCAAGGAATAATCATTACAATATTAGCTATTCGACGGGAACACCGGTATCTGTAAAGCATTCAGAGCCAAATTACCATATTTTTGAAGCGAAGGAAAAAATATACAGGTTAACGCAAACAAACAACACTCAAAGCGGAAGAAAATACTGGTCTTGTCAAACAATTATTCGGGTAAAATTAATCAGGGGAAGAGTTTACAAAAATATCGCAAACACATCGTCCAACAGTTATTTTCACAAGAAATAGTAACATCAAAACTGGAAACATGGTCAACAGTAACAACTTTTTAATGTAAGGAAAGAAATGGTATTGCCAATGGGGATTTCGACATGAAAGAACAACTATTTTGAGACAACTGTTCTTCTTTTGTCAGTCTTTTTTCCTCCAGTACAAAGTCTTTTTCTCATACAATATTTACTTCGAAAACTGCAAACAAGCTCAGACACACACACAATCTTGGAGAAAAAATGCCCAAACATCAAGCTTTAACAAAGGAACCCATGTAGATGTTGGCGCATCATATAATATGAATCAGAATAAACTATGAAGGACAACCGCTGCCTGAAGTACAAAAAAAAAAAAAAAAAAAATCTATAAAATATTACCCAGCGAATGCCACAACAGATACGCACACCGCTGTAAAGATCCGGCCATCGATATTCTCACCCGCTTCCAACCATCATTTCGGAGGCGTTTTCAAGGACGCCCTGTGTTTACCACCGGCGAAAGATCAAGGAAACGAAACCAATCTTGAGCACGAGACGAGAACCTTAATTTCAAACGTTTATCCCTGAGACCTCATTAGGCTGAAGGACGCCCTGAGGTTTACAGTCCGTCCGACACTGCAACGCGTCCCGTGACGCAACGTGAGTCATTAATAACAATACGAATGACAATTTTTTTTTTTAACTATAACGTGTGATTAAAAATAACGTAGACGAGCAGCGCGAATCTTTATATCCTGAAAGTAGCAAAGTAGCAACAACATTCAGACTTACAATTTTCTATTTCAAAAACGCATCAGCACTAAACTTTTAATACTGATGTTACATATATATACAATACTACTTTTTACATATATATAGAATACTACTTTTTACATACATTATTTATAGAATACTACTCTTGGCATACATTACATATAGAGTACTACTCTTAACATACATTATACACGAAGAAGTCATCATGAGAAAATCAAAACGGAAAGAAGTCAGTTTGAGTAACATCCCCACCCAGTCAATTGCATAGGCGTAGGGAATTCGACTGCGAGCAGTAAAAGTCAAGTCAATAGCGGGTGCCTGCTTCGGGTGAGGACTTGCAGTCACTGAAAAGGTATATTCACATTTCCGTCTTTTGAAAAAAATAAGGAAATAAACTCAAATATAGAATGGGTGGTAGATTTTAAAGTCAGGGGAAAGAACCCAATTCGACTTTAGCTCGAAAGTGTCAACCGACATTATTATTTCCATTAAAAAAGAAGTAAGAAATTCACGATGATAACGGAATTGTTTGGAATTTTGAAACTTGCAAAATACCACAAATCGGAGAAGAACTATATTTAAAATATCCAGGTCCCTTTTTCAGTGTGGAAGAGGGAGGATGACGCTCCGAAACTATGATGATTTTCTATAAATATATATTTTCTCCAATTTGTGTGCGTTTTATTTTTTTTCTTTAAAGCAACTCAGTTGAACACCTCACCAACGAATTAAGATAAAGTGCTGGACCTGTGTAAGGTGAAAGAAATGAGCATCGAAGGGGCAGCTACCCTTGAGTTCTGGAATGTAATAATTATTTTATTTTGGAGACTAATGTTAATGAAATTCCCGCAGATTTTACCAAAAGTTAGTTGTTAATGGCAACAGAGAACAGAACACTGCGGCGCGAAGCTCTTGGGTTTTCATAGCTTTCTTCATATTTGTGTTTGTGCACACACACACACACACACACACACAAGACACATATATATATATATACATACTATATATATATATATATGTATATGTATATATATGCATATGTATATATATATGTGTGTATGTATATATATATATATATATATATATATATATATATATACATATTCAAATATAGTATAAACACGTATGTATGTATTTTAACATGCATGTATGTATGCATGTATATAAACGAAATGATTCCAGTACAAAAACGGACAGAACAGCGCTGAATAAAGAGGCAATACTGACACGAATTGTCGATATAACAATAACATTCTTGTGGGACGAGAAACGTACAACCTTCGGTTTCAAACAAGGCCTCACCCCTCCGGCCCCCGCAACCGGTAACATCCCCCCAAAACTACCGCCACCCCCCCCCCCCCCCCACCACCCCCCCCCCCCCCCCCACCACCAACACACTCGCTCTCCAAGCCCTTTTCGCGACATGAAGACCCGAAATCACAATCCAGTCATTAACCACACTTGAAAGCCATTGCAACATCACTGCACACCCAGAGACACATGAGCTTTCGGGCGTACATGCATTCAAATCGCCCTTCTTTCCCAAGGTTCTCATAAACTTTAAAGCTCTGAAGAGAATCAAAGCAAATAATAACAGAGAGAATATATAACGGACTTGAAGCTTCAACAAACTAGGCTAAAGAAAATAAAAAAAATAAACGCATCCAATAGAAACCAAAACGCAGCGGTGAAATTCGTTTCCAATACAAAAACAGAAGCGGAGATTCGTTTGGGTTGAAAACGAAATATCCACGTTAAAAATAAAAACAAAATGGAAAGGGGGTAAAATAAAATAAAAAAAATAAATAAAAAAGGGAAAAACAGTAGATACCGATATTGCAGGTTCGGCTGAAGAAAAATATCACTTCACGTCGAATAAAAATTACAAAAAAGGCGAAAGAAAACCATAAAAAGGCAGAAACAATGAACCGGTGTAATAAAATACTGCACGTGAGAAAAACCATCACTGCTGCAAATTGTTAGACGTCCCGACCGCTGCAAAACTGCTGGATTCTCCGGATGACTGAAAACAGTTGTGGACGTTCCCTCCTGCTAACCGAACGAAAAAAAAAAAAAAAAAAAAACAGTGCTCTATCTGTTTTGAATTCATAATGACGATCATGAATTATTAATCACTAATAATAACGAGAATCATTACCTGAAGAGGACTCGGTCTTACACGTAAATAAATGTGATATATAAACGTGTGTATGCATATATTATAAATATATATATACATACATACATACATATCATATATACTTATAATATATATTCATTTATTTATTACTATAGACAAAATTAACTGAGTTCATAACAAAGAGTACTTGAAGAACACTTGTTAAAATTAAAATTGGAATTTAGAAACCGATTATCTGAAAAAAACCAATAACATCTATGTAAAAAAATAAGAACTTAGGAAATAACTCTATAAAAATATACAAACATATATTTGTGAAAAAGTCCTGTGTGTAAAACCTATCCCCTATGATTAAGATTAATCAACCACGAACAACAAATAATCAACTGTGTGAATTCCAATTCTACTGGAATTTTAATTACCCGCGAGGGCACAAACGAGGTGAGAAAACTCTCTCTCTCTCTCTCTCTCTGTTAATGCATCATCACATTGATTATATATTCATGTTGGATATACGATACTATAATTATCAAAAAAACTCTTTAAATATATATATATATATATATAATATATATATATATATATATATATATATATATAATATTACATATAAATCCATAAGCACCTCTCTCTCTCTCTCTCTCTCTCTCTCTCTCTTAATACCCTACTGTAACCAAGATTAATATAAAGGAAGTAATTACTAAGGATAAACAGCAGATTATATATATATACATACCATACATATATATATATTATATATATATTATATATATATATATATATATATATATATATATGATATATATATATATAATGTATTAGTACAACCCTCGACCAAACAGAATCACACGATAATCATTCCTTTAAATAGGTCAGTCTAATGATATATACAATCTCCAAGGAAAAATATAAAAATAGAGGGCCATTCCTTACCACTTAATCGTTGGATATCACAAGACTCATTGAGAATCAATGCACAATGCACTCCGCTCGCAAAATACCCAATGGGGTTTAGTAAAAAAAAGAATAAAAAATTGCTTTCACCTTAAATCGTGTAATCCAAACTAATGGTGCGTTTGAAAGCAGACTGCACACGGTCAAAGGAACATTGCCATTAGCAAGATCTTGGCTTATTCAATGTAAGTGATTCAGTGGTCGTATTTTCTGTTGTAACCATGACATGAGTTCTATCAATGCACTTACTAGGTTCCTTTCATGTGCGTCGTTTATTCCAGTTGCAATATCAAATACACAACTTCTCTTTACTAAGATGCCCGGCGGTGAGACTCACTGAAGTGGTATGGCAATCACAAATATTACGGTTGCCAGCTTATGCAAGTTATACTTTAAAATATGCATAAGTAATCTACAAAAACAACAGATGTACATTACACTCATGTACGTATTTAAGTAGGATATATACACATATAATATATATATATATATATATATATATATATATATATAATATATATATATATATATATATATATTCTATATATATATATATTATATGTGTGTGTGTATATATATCCTACTTAAATACGTACATGAGTGTATGTACATCTGTTGTTTTTGTAGATTACTTATGTATGTTTTAAAGTACAACTTGCATAAGCTGGCAACGTAATATTTGTGATTGCCATACCACTTCAGTGAGTCTCACCGGCCGGCATTCTTAGTAAAGAGAAGTTTGTGTATTTGATATTGCAACTGGAATAAACGACGCCACATGAAAGGAACCTAGTAAGTGCATTGATAGAACTCATGTCATGGTACAACAGAAATACGACCACTGAATCACTTACATTGAATAAGCCAAGATCTTGCTAATGGGCAACAATGTTCCTTTGACCGTGTGCAGTCCTGCTTTCAAACGCACCATTGAGTTTTGGATTACACGATTTAAGGTGAAAGCAATTTTTTATTCTTTTTTTTACTAAACCCCATTGGGTATTTTGCGAGCGGAGTTGCATTGTGCATTGATTCTCAATGAGTTCTTGTGATATCTAACGATTAAGTGGTAAGGAATGGCCCTCTATTTTTTTTATTTTTCCTTGGAGATTGTATATATCATTAGACTGACCTATTTAGGAATGATTATCGTGTGATTATTTTGGTCGAGGGTTGTACTAATACATTATATATATATATATATATATATATATATATATATATATATATATATATATAGTATGTATATATATATATATATATATATATATATATATGTATGTATGTATATATATATATATAACTGCTGTTTATCCTTAGTAATTACTTCCTTTATATTAATCTTGGTTACTTAGTACAGTAGGGTATTAAGAGAGAGAAGGAGGAGGAGAGAGAGAGAGAGAGAGATAGAGAGAGAGACGATTGAGAGAGAGAGGAGAGAGGAGAGAGAGATAGAGAGAGAAGGAGAGAGAGGGGGGAAGAGGGGAGAGAGGTGCTTATGGATTTATATGTAATATATATAATATATATATATATATATTATATATATATATATATAATATAATATATATATGTTTTAAAGAGTTTTGATAATTATAGTATCGTATATCCCAACTATATATAATCAAAATGCTGAGATGCATTAAGAGAGAGAGAGAGAGAGTTTTCTCACCTCGTTTATTCGAGCTACAACTGTCCTTTAATATCTTATTCGCTCTACCTCGGAATTAATATATTTTCATATATGTAAACCGAAGAGGAATATACATATACGGAATGCACATTATATATATATATATATATATATATATATATATATATATATATATATATATACATATATATATATAATATATATAATATATATATATATAATATATATATATATGTATATATATATATTATATATATATATATATATATATATATATATATATATATATATGCATTCCGTATATGTATATTCCTCTTCGGTACATATGAAAATATATTAATTTCGAGGTAGAGCGAATAAGATATTAAAGGACAGTTGTAGCTCGAATAATTTATATGAATCGCGGTGATGTGATAATTATCATATAATACATAAATTTTTTTCCATACATCTCTCTCTATCTCCCCTCCATAAAAGTACTCAACGATGAATTAAATGCCTTGTGTTTATGCTTGGGTAAGCGCACTTTCCTACATGAAACCAAGTGTGAAAAAGCGCCGTTTACCCTGGAGAGAGAGAGAGAGAGAGAGAGAGAGAGAGAGAGAGAGAGAGAGAGAGAATCAAAAATAATTTTCTTTCAGTCGCTCGAAGCCTTAAACCACATGACAGAACGCCCCAAGAGTTGCTGCATATGTGCGGTCAGACTGGCGTAGCGGGACGCAGTCGAACTATCCACTCTGCTGTAAATACAAAGCGAAAGGAAGTAACTTATTACGAGAGGACTGGGGAGAGTGGAAAAAGGCACTGAGGAGAGAGAGGGGTGGTGAGGGGGGTGGAGGCGGGAAGGAAGGTGAAGGTGACTGAGGAGTACGATGAGGCAAAAATGAAAGAAAGAAAAGAAAGAGAGAAAGAAAAAAAAAATAATGCCAGACGGAGTTCTTGACCAGACCACCGACATGCACGGCAGTTTCAAGAGTGAAGGTATGCCATTCGAGAAGAAGAATTAGAGGAAGAAGGGAAAGCGTGTCAAGGTTCTCTCTCCTTCCAGTCCGTTAGCGAAGGAGATGGCGGTCGGTCTCGTAGCGAGATAAGATGCAAGCATGAGCACAAACACACTTCTTATACACTAAGTTTATCTGGTGATAATGACGTAATTTCTTACTTCAAATATCACTAACGTAGTTCTCGGTTAAGTCGTTAGTATCAACTGTCACTTTGCTCACTAATAACTGATTTACTGTTTCATCATTGTCATCATTCAGACATTGTGGAGCTGGGAGAAATAAACATTCTTATTACAACTACCATTACTATTTTATTATCTTCATGCAAAACTATGCAAACTGAAAAAATTTACTCGTTTAACAGCATTGCTACTACTGATTCTTCTTCTTCTTTCCCAGCTTTTTTCCCATTTTTATATGGGGTCGCCGTTTCGGATGAGCCGTTTCCATCTATTTCTATCTTGCGCTTCTGCCTCATCAATTCCCTTCTCATGTAAATCTCCTCTCACACAGTCCTTCCATCTCTTTCTTGGTCTCCCTCTCTTTCTTCTTCCTTGCACCTCCACTCCCATAGTATGTCTCCCAGCGTGGTCCTCATTCTCTCCTCAACAGGTGTCCATACCATCTCAGCCTCCCCTCCTGCACTTTCTTTGATACTTCCACCACCTTTAGTGACCCCTTTATGTAGTCATTTCTGATCCTATCCACTCTTTGTTACCCCAGACATCCACCTAAGCATTCTCATTTCTGCCACATCCATCTTCTTCTGCTCTGCTTTTTCTCATGCTTGCTGTTTCCGTAACCATACAGCATTGCTGTTCTTACCACCGTCTTGTGAAATTTTCCTTTTAACCTAAGCGGCACTCTTTTGTCACAAAGAACTCCCGAGGCCGCTCTCCAGTTGTTTCCAGCCTGCCTGTACCCGATGTTTTACTTCTTCTTCCATACTTCCTCCAGCGTTAACAAAAGATCCCAAACTCCCCAAATACTTAACTTATCAACAAAATCTCCTTATTTGCTCTCCACAAGCTGAATACTTTCTCTATCATCCCCCTCGGTGGTGGTACACATATTCTGTCTTGGATCTACTTATTCTCATTCCTCTGTCCTCCAGTACTTGTCTCCATCTTTCCAATTTCACTTCCAGATCTTCCCTGCTCTCTGCACACAGAACAATCATCCATCATACAATATGTTCCATGGTACTGTCTCCCTTACTTCCTCTATTATAACATCCATCACTATGTTAAAGATAAATGGGCTCAGAGCCGACCCTGTGTAATCCTACTCTCACCTCAAAACCTTCTGTCCCCCCACACTGCTCCTCACTCTGGTAAATACATTCCAGTACATCTCTTGTATCAATCGCACATACTTCTCTGGCACCATCTTCTCCCTCAGGCTCCTCCATACCTCTTGTCTCGGGACTCTGTCATAAGCCTTTTCAAGGTCAATGAATACCATATGTAGGTCCCTTTGTCTTTCCCCGAATTTCTCCATTATTTGCCTCAGACAAAATATACCATCTGTTGTTCCCCTTCCCTTCATAAATAAAATCCCATCTGCTCTTTACCTATTTGTACTTCTTCTCTCAGTCTAGCATCTATCATCCTTTCCAGTATCTTCAAATGTGGGACCATCAATTTAATGCCCCTATAAATTACCACACTCTTGGACATCGCCTTTCCCTTTAAAAATTGGGATCAATATACTCCCACGCCACTCATTTGGTATCTTTTCCTGTTCAAGGATCTTTATCATAAGATCGTACAGTATATCCACTCCTTCATCTCCTAATGCTTTCCATGCCTCCACCGGGATCATGTTCTGGTCCGGTTGCCTTCCCACTTCTTCATCTTCTTCAGTGCATTTAGTACCTCTTGCCTAGAAAAACCTCATTACCATGCCAATGTTCACTTGCCCATCCTCTTATTAGTCTATTATTTTCTTCATTTAACAACTGTTCGAAATATTCTTTCCATCTCTTCACAATGTCTTTCCTCCTTTCTAAGCACTACACCCTCTTGATTCTTTATTTGTTTGATGTGTGTTATATCTTTGGTGCTCTTATTTCTAGCCTTTGATAGCTTCATCATCTTCTTTAATCCTTCCTTTGTCATCATCATACTACTCCCCAGCTCATACACATCTCATACTTTACTTTGCTTTAGCTGGGCTACCACCTTTTTCACCACCTTGTTTTTTCTCTCTGTACCTATTTCTGTCTTCCACTGACTGTGACTCTTCCCATCTTTTCTTTGCCTCCTTCTTATCTTTTACTACGTACTCAATGTCTTCATCCCACCACCAACTATCCTTTTCTTCCCATATGATACCAGATGTCTCTCCTAGCAGCTCCTTTCCATGCCTTCTTATTACTGCTGCATTCGTGCCCACCCAATTCTTTGAACATCTTCAATCCCTATATCAATATCCTCCAAAACCCTCCTCTTAAATCTCTCTTCTTATCCCCTTCCTTCTGTAATTCGTACCATTTAATTTTCCTTATCCCTTAGCTTGGTTTTTCTTTCCCTTTTCAAACTTCAAGTCCATACATAGCAGCCTGTGTTGGGGGGCTACATGGTCGCCTGGAATAACTTTGCAGTTCTTGACCTCCACCAGATTTATCCTTTTATACAAGAAATAGTCTATCTGGGAGAATCTTCCCCCACTCCTATATGTTATTAGGTGTTCCCTTTTCTTCTCAAAAAAATGTGTTTACTATTGCCATGTCGAATGACACAGCAAAGTCCAC
>NC_061107.1:94498913-94503913 GCF_015104395.2 Macrobrachium nipponense
AGAGGAAAATGGGATATAATATATAATATATATATATATATATATATATATATAATATTATATATGTATATATATAATATATATATTATATTATATTATTATTATATATTATATATATATAATATGTATATATACTAGCTGACCAACCTGGCACTGTCAAAAAAATCTCTAATTACAACCAACAACCTGTCCCTCTCTCTCTCTCTCTTTCTCTCATTCCTGTCAAGAGAATTGCTTCTCATTCCCCCTTCCTATTGAGAGTTAAAATTGGACTTATATGGGGTTAGGAGTGTCACTATTCATCTCAGCAACCTCAAAAACTATGGATTAGAAACAAACATCTGTTGTTTTCAGTTATTTTTACATGTCACCCTTTCCACCAACTTCTCAATCCCCCTTCCTGTCAGGGCTGAACTTAGACTTGAAAGGGCATTAGGGGTGTCACAAAATTCATCTCAGTGACCTCGAAAACTGTCGATTAAACACTTATACCTATCGTTTTCAATTATTTTTACGTCACCCCCTTTGTACCCCCTTTCCTATTGGAGCTGAACTTGCTTCTCACCCCCACTCCCAATTGGGGCTGAACTTGGACTTAATGGGGATCAGGAGTCACTATTCATCGCAGTGACCTCGAAAACTATGGATTAGACACTAACAACTGTCATTTTCTGTAATTTTTTTTATTTCCGCACCTTTCCACATAACCTCCCCCCCACCCCAATGTCTTAACCACACAATGTTCATTCTCAGATAGCATGTAGTATGTATACTAAGTTTGGCTGAACTTGCTGAGTGAATTTCTAAGTGTATGTGGACCACACACACACATAAATTTTTGTAATACACAGTGATTACATTGGAAATGTTATCTTCAAAGTATTTACAAATACACATGCACACGCATATATTTTATATGTATTTTTTAGTTTATCTAATCATATGGTAGTGAAACTGGAAATTTTATCTGAAGGAAATTTCCAGTTATTCACAAATCCATTAATTAATAAATCCTTTTATAAATATTATGTAACATATTTTTAAAACGATTTATAAATACATATTTGCGCGATGAATTGAAAAAACTTTCAGATAAAAGATCCAGTTATAAATATTGAAAAGAACACCCAGAACAAGTCTCTCTTCGAAAGATGAACACCATTCTTCGGATTAGGTATTTTTGGAGCAAGAACCCATTGCAACTGCAAGGACAACTCAGCGATAAAACATTCTACTTCCTGGTCGACATAGGAGCCAACGTGTCGGTAGTGTCTATGGGCATCGTCTAAGCATGTGGACTTTCCTCTCCAATCGACATCAAAGAAAACCTCGTAATCCTGGAAAACGACGGACAAGAGACGCCGCAAGTCCTCGGAGTCCAGTTAATTAACGGCCGTACTTTGTCGTGATGGATTTGAATGTTCCTTGCAATCTCGGAATGGACGTCATCAGACCGTACTGCAATTGCCTGTGCTTTCTCCCAATCGGCCTATCAAGCAACTGAAGACGATGACGAGCGCCGAGAAGTCTCTGATGAGTCCCAGCATCAACGTGGAATGCGAAGTCATCGGCCCGGATAAAGGAGGCCTTGGTGGACAATGGAGCCATCTGCAGCTTCTTCTCCCTGGATCTTGTTCAAGAATTAGGCCTATCATTTGAGGAAAATTGTCAACCGGGGTTTCACCCCATAAAGAGCCTATCCCCTTTGTTTGGCACCATAAGGTGTGTTACTGTTGCTCTCCTGGGGCAGGTGTTAACTCTCGACATGAAGATAGAACAGAGTAGAGACAACGTCACCGTTGGATCGGATTCACGTTCTGTCTTGGTGAAGTTGCCGACAGACTGATTGATTCTTCAAGATCTGTCTCTCTACATATATTTTGTCTCTCTACATATATTTTATCTAAGAAGCCCAGTACTAGGACACATTTCCTGATAAACGTTTTAACTATACACCGCTTTCTTTGAAATCCTTTAAACGTCAATTTAATGCAACATTAAAATATATGTTAAATAAAATCCAAGGAATCAATCAGGCCTTTCCTTTGGATTTCTCCCTCAGCAATCCGAAGACGATCTTTTGGAGTTTCTGGAGCAAGTGGCAGATTCCAAAGTCAAGGATCATCTGCTGTTTGAGGTAGGCAGGATCCTCTGCCCTTTGAGGCAGCTGGTATCCTCTGCCTCCCTGCCCTCTGCGGCAGGCAGACTTCCCCTGCCCTCTTGTGGCAGGGGGCTCCCCTGCCCTCTGCAGCAGGTGGGCTCCCCTGGCCTCTACAGCAGGTGGGCTCCCCTGCCCTCTGGAACAGGTGGGCTCCCCTGGCCTCTACAGCAGGTGGGCTCCCCTGGCCTCTACAGCAGGTGGGCTCCCCTGGCCTCTGCAGCAGGTGGGCTCCCCTGGCTCTGTGGCAGGCAGGCTCCCCTGCCCTATACGGCAGGAGGGCTTGAAAATATTGAAGTAGAGAGTATTTACTTAAGATGATGCACAGAGCAAGGGACACAAGTGACTTACTTCCTTCGGATCATCCAATAAACCTTTAATTCATAGGGGTAATCCAAAATTTCATTGATATTTGACAAATATGTACCTCTTCTTTGTCATCACGCATGTGAAACATTATCAGTTCCAACTGTATAATGATTATTGCAAATTTTACGATGCTTTATGTACGATACGATGCAATACATATATCCACATTTATTACCTGAAAAAATTTCATGCCATATATTAACAGAAGAACCAGTACCGTACTTTAACAATTATGAGACCTATCGTACCAAATTCTGTACTGTTGTATTTGCAAATGTATATAAATATATATATACACTATATATATATAAAATGAATAAATGGGAAAATACATCTGCTTGTTTGTCTGTTTGTTCCAGGTGAACGTCTACACCAGTGAACAGACCAGTAGGGAATTTGGCACAGAGGTATTTGCTTCGGATACATTGCCCAGCATTTTTGACGTTTTATATTTCACTGCTTCTCACCTCAATTCCTATCGGAGCTGAACTTGGACTTGAAGAGCATTGGGAGTGTCACTATTCATTTCAGCAGCCTCGAAAACTATGGATTAGATATGTCACCCCCTTCGTACCCACTTCTCCCTATTTGAAATAATGCAATTAGCACCAATAGCCTACGTTTCAAATTTGAACCAAATTTCATATGTTTTTAAGAAAACCTAATTAGCCTTTGTACGAACCCTATGTCAACTTAATCTCTGTGCCAAATTTCATACTGATCAGTTCACAGGTGTAGACGTTCACTTGGAACAAACACACAAACAAACATTATAGCAATAAAAGATATGTTTAACACCAAGTTCCTTACACCTCTTATGGTATGGGACACTGAATATAACTAAAGAAAAGGTCCAAGACCTCCAAAGACATTAACGACCGAGTTCCCAGGGCTAAGGCTCGACAAACACATCGAAGAAGCCAATCTTTAATCACACATCCGAAATCTTTCATGAATTTTAACGGGTTTTAATGGGTCCTAATTAAGCCTCACATTACTATCCCCCTTCCACTCCTCTAGTAAACCCTCCCGTCTGCTCCCCGCCAGTTCGGTGGCGTCTCCGATACCTTCGTCGAGGAAACCTATTATGAGATAATTAATCCTTTTCGAGGACTGTACGTACCGCCTGGTCATTTCTTACTCTCATACTCAGAAGTGCGGGCAAGGAAATCCACACGAAGATTGGAATGAAATAGTACAAAACAAGAGTAACAGAAGGGCCTTATGAGAGCGACAATGGGTTACAATGGAGCCAGAGCGCCTATATAGGAACTGATCTTAAATAGAAAATGGCTATTTTCTTTACTTTTATACACACCCACGAACATATATATATATATATATATATATATATATATATATATATATATATATATATATATATATATATATATACACACACACACACATATATATATATATATATATATATATATATTATATATATATATAATACTACTCGTGTGTATGTGTGTGTGCGCGCGTGTATACCACACACACCCATACACATATACATACATATATTAAGACAGAAATTTGCGTTTATGCGCGATCACTTGTTGTCTTGTGAAGTAAAAATTACTAATCACGGTTTAAAGTTATTTAAAAAAAAGTATTCACTACCAAATGACACAATTACTGCCGGATAAAATAGCAACTTCACAAGAAAAAAGAAAAAATTCTCCCGCCTTCGACCTCGTATTGGAATTCACGGAAATACTGTAAAGATCAGAGCCATTCAAAATTGACGAAATTTGACTAAAATAGCAGCAACGGTATGATTTCCAAATTCCAAAGTATTAAAAATCGTATTAAAAAAAATCATCGTTTCTGAATTTCCAGATTTCACAGCTTTTGATGTACTTCCTTCTTGCAACGCAGTGACTTGGATATCTTACTTCTTAATAAAGCTTCGAATTTTTGACAAAGATGACAAATGACATTGGGTGATCTAGCTGACTCACTGGCAATGACAATACACGGTGATCAAATGGTTTAATGGTAGATAACGAGCTCACGAGTCATGACGTTAACAGTCGCCTTGATTTTAAAAGCCAAAAAGTTGTAGCTAAAAAGTGCTTATCCAAATTTGGATTCCCAAAACCCATATATAAAATAAGTACAAGTTGCATAATACAGGTGCCATTTTAATCCGCTACAAAAAAAAAAGTTGCAATGTAAAAATTCAGCTTCTCAAGCAAGAACAGACAAGATGAGGAGACGGAAGCAGATCGTTCATCCCTTCACTAACGATAGAAGCCTCTAGATTTTCTGGTCAACAGCCTTTCACACAGCATTTCCAACGATGCAATTACTCCCTCGGGAGTGCCAACAACATCCATCGATTAAGCTGCCTAAATCTCATGCCAGGCTCTCGACTCGAGAAGGGGATGCAGAGGAAGCAGATGAGGTCGTCAGTCTTATTGGTGTAATTTCAAATGAGATTCCTCACAGCAGACCTAAAGCCGTCCCT
>NC_061107.1:94508913-94516413 GCF_015104395.2 Macrobrachium nipponense
AAGACTGGAAGGACGCTTATGGGTTTGCACAAGAAAAGTGTGTATGTGTGTGGATCAAGTGTGATGAAAGGTAAGTGTGAACACACTGGGAAAAACCTGTAAGTGATATTAATGAATGTATGGTAGATAAACCGTTGAGACAAAAAAAAAAAACTCATTATAATGGAAGTAAAGTGTGAATTAGATATGTATGCAGTGGAATAACTATGTCGGAACAAAAGGGGGTCTAAATTAAGGTTGTGTTTTGTCTTCGTGAGTGTTTAATATCTTTATGGCTGGAGTGAAGAGATAAGTTAGAGAAGGAACAATAAGAAAGATGCAATTATATGGAATAAAAAAATGAGATAAATAATGTGTGAAACTGCTGATGCTTTTAGCTGAAACAGTAATAAATATGCATACCGAAATATCGCAAAGACTTACAAAAGCAGGAGTTTGGAAGTGTTTGCAAGAGAAGAAGACAGGCTAGGTGTACTGAGTACCCAATATATACGTATATATAAAATATATACACACAACAGACACACACTTATATAGACACATACACACGTTGACACATATACATACATACACACATTGACACCAATACATACATATACACACACACACACACACACACACACATATATATATATATATATATATATATATATATATATATTATATATATAAATTTGTGTGTATATGAATGAATCAAACTTGAAATTTGACATGCAATTTTTCTAAACGGAATATTTGTGATATATTCGCTCAGAAGTGTATATCTATATAATTTACAGCACATACATGTATTTAGCATCCAGTTATTAACGAGGTGCTCCAGTAAACAATTAAACAATATTGAGCGCTGTCAATGAAATTTAAAAAATGATGCAATGAATAAAAGATGAGAAAAAGTAGAAAACGGAAAAATGAAAAGCGAAATAAAAGCGGCAATCAATTTCCGTACAACAAACGAACGATGAAATAAAAATGGAAATTGGGGATCTCCAGCGAATGCGAATGGAATGCAAATTCGGGCATCACCATTGATGGGTCAAAAATCATGAATGTTCAAATAGTTCAGTCTGCCTCCACCCGGCCAATCGACAGTGAAAACGGGCGCCTGTGTTTCCGCTGATAAAATTAGACGGTGTTTTCTCCCTTGTTAATTTCAATTCCGGAGTAATGAATCAGAAACACGATCGCTCTATTACATTTTAATTTTCGGGGAAACAATGAGAATAATGCATTCCGCTGTTCGTGGATCGCCAGACACGCTAAATACAGGGGCAATTACGTTGCTTTTCAGAACAGAAATGGATTCGCCTTCGCCTGTTAACGAATTAGATATTCGATGATTAAATGATCCAACCGGGGAAAATTGCAACATGCTTCCACATCAGTCTATACGTACCTCTATAACTGACGATACTTAGGAATAAGTAGACGTGAGAAAACAAGAAGCCTTTACTACCGGTGAAAACAAAACAGTTGCTAAAATGATCGAAGTAAAAAGATATCAAGCAACATGCTAATGTTAACATTGTCATAGTACTTTCAAATACAAAAAGCAAAATGCAGTGATAAATATAGTCATAATACCTCTATAACAACATATAAATGAATATTACTCAACATTTCTGAGCATATGTATGAAATATGTATATACATATATATATATATATATATATATATATATATATATATATATATATATATATAGTATAACGTATTTTCTTTACTATATATATAATATATACAAAGTCCTATCACATTACTGTGATGAATATGAATATGAAATCCACGGGTAATGTGATATGACTTTATGTAAACAAAATGCTACGTGTTGTCAAAAGCGCTACTTAACTACCGGAGGAGTCGAGGCGGGTTGATGTTGTCCTCCAAACCAACCGAATACTTCAAGACGCGAGAAAGTTAATTTGAGGGTGAGAGACGACATATAACCTTTAAAGCCTCTTCAGCCGGTGGTTGAGTGGTTTATAGTCTTCCACTGGACGTTCCTGGAGATTTATAATGTACCAGCGCGTTTCGCCGCCCAAAGTACCAGGTCAAAGCTATTAATCGAGAAAAAATTCCCCTTCCCCGGACATTAAGCATATATGAAAATACAAATTTTAAGTTCCGAGGTAGAGCGAATTAGAAATATTAAAGGACATTGTAGCTCGATATATATATATATATCATATATATATATATATATATATATATAGTATATACAACGTATTTTCTTTACAACGTCAAAAACGTAATTTTTCTAAACTACTTTCAGTATAAATACAAAAGTACATATATATTAATCATATATATTCTAATAGTATTCTTTCGCATGTAACTAAATATTATAGCCACGAAATCACACGCACACATATATAAGAATATGTATATATATATATATATATATATATATATATATATATATATATATATATTATACACACACACACACACACACACACACACCTGAAGAGAGAGACAGCAGTCTCTGAAATATAATACTTTCTTTCTATATTTTGGCGTTTTTATGGGCTCCTTTTATTAGATGGAATTCTGTTGTAACAGAACATTTTTACCAGTTGTATAAATAGGTAGAGCATTGCGGTCTTCACCGTCACATTGGATGGGGTCAGTACCCTTATCCTCTCTTTTGGAACCTACTGCTGTAGGTGGTACCCATTCACACCAAGATCGCATCATGGGGATTGGAAACATAAGCCCATAGTCTGCCAATGCGTGTCTAAAAATTTTCCTATAACTGGACCAGCCTCACTCACCAAGGTTAAGACTTGTCGACCTTGCTGTGTAATGCCACCATCTTTAACGGTCTATATAAAGATGTGTATACTATATATATATATATATATATATATATATATATATATATAATATATATATAATTACTATATATATATACAAATACATACGCATATACATAAATATATACATACATACACACACACGTACATACATACATATATATATATATATATATATATATATATATATATATATATATATATATATATATATCGTCACAAACACCGTGACATTTTCTTATATTCCCAAACTTTAATATCAAATCACTTATCCCCGTAATAAACACCAATGGGGCATTAATAAGTGAGAACCAATCCGTCACCAGGTGGAATCCAACCACCAATTGGTTTGGAACAACGACTTTTCAGTGACTCTAACTATTAGGCCATCAATACCATATACATATATGCATACACTATATTTATACATACACATACATACTATAGTAGATTCACATCAACCGTGCATTTGACGTCTAGGCCAGTCCCTTACGACGCTCCTGATTGGCCGTCTCTCTCGAGAGAGGCAGGATGTATGACTCTCCTTGTGATTGGCTTATCAACAGCCAATCAGGAGCGTCGTAAGGGACTGGTCTAGACATCAAATGCACGGCTGATGTGAATCTACTATAGTTATATACATGCACACACATATACACATGTGTGTATGAATGCATGTAATTATATCAATGTATGTATGTATTACTCTATTTCAACTACACGCCCACACGACTTTTCCCCTTACAGAGTCGCCCCAAATGGCGCCAAGCTCTCATTTCTCAGCCAGACGATCCCGCGGGTAAATGTACCGACAGTGTATGACATTATTTTCATCACGACCCCTTCGACATAAATCAGATTCATTTTATACTGTTAACGCCATATTGAATCATTCGGAAAACGTGGGACTTACGATGAGAAAACGTTCCTTCCATGTAGTATATTCAGTATAATACTGAAAAACATATACGGAAATGAAACTGGATATTTCTCCGACCGAATGTGAAGCCATTAATCACGATTCGATTGTCATCCGTCTTCCAATACACTCACCCCCGCCCCATCTCCCAACCCCAAAGCTCATTTTCAACACCTCCAAAAATTAAATAATAAAATGAAATACAACATAAAAAAAGAAAAAAAATTAATAGTGAGAAAGAAACGAGAAGGACGAGTTGGAAATTGTCTTCCTTCCTTCCTTCCTTTATCTCTCTCTCTCTCTCTCTCTCTCTCTCTCCGATACAAAAATTTCCATAAAAGCTTAACCTGAGAAAGACTCTTTATCGCATAAACTTTCCAGATTTTGGGGGATGAAATTTCCCATGCAAAACTCTCTCCGGCTTTTTTCTTTCATTTTTCCCCGGGGCGTTTTCCTTGACGCATGGCTGCTTTATTGTTAAGGTAAACTTCCTTCTTACCCTCCAAGAGAGAGAGAGAGAGAGAGAGAGAGAGAGGATGTACAAACAACCTAGTTTGCATCTGAACCTTTCAAATGCAACCTTTTTGCACATCAGTACATTGCGAAAGTTCCTCGTTGGACGAGTGGATTTCGCGCTCGGCTACCAATCCGATGGTCCGAAGTTCGATTCTCGGCTTGGCCAACGCGGAACCAGAGGAATTTATTTCTGGTGATAGAAATTCATTTCTCGATATAATGTGGTTCGAATCCCACAATAAGCTGTAGGTCCCGTTGCTAGGTAATCAATTGGTTTCTAGCCACGCAAAAGTATCTAATCCTTCGGACCAGCCCTAGGAGAGCTGTTAATCAGCTCAGCGGTGTGGTAAAACTAAGATATACTTAACTTGAGTACATTGCGAAATTACAGTATAATTTGTTTACTACCTTCTTAATGTACGATTAATGTTGAAAGGTTGAACTGTATACCCTTACCTGGCAGTGCCTTGGAGGAAAAAAGGGAAAGACTTCCGGATAATAATTCGCACACCATCTTACCAAATCTTTCTTGTAAAGTAAGCAAAATCCGCGCATACCGATTGGGGCGCGTTTTCAAGCGGACGCTCTATGTTTGCTGTTCGGTTAAGCAAACAAGCACATTGAAGGACTCCTTGTTTGTGTAAGAATTTGTCCTCGGATGGGGAAAAGGTAATGCGAGAGAGAGAAAGGAGGGGGATATAAAAGAACAGACAAACTTGAATAGAATGTAAGAGTAGAATATTGAATTTAGTCCCGAAGCCAAGCACTGGGACCTATGAGGCCATTCAGCGCTGAAAGGGAAATTTGGCAATAAGAAAGTTTGAAAGGTGCTAAAGGAGGAAAACCTCGCAGTTGCATTATATAACAATTGTTATATAATATGAAAGGGGGGGGGGAGAGATTCAGATGGAAGAAAGATAATATGAACGGAAGTACACTAAAAGGAATGAAACAAGTTGCAGCTAAGGGCCGAAGGGACACTGCAAAGAACCTTAAATAATGCCTACAGTACACCACGTGATGTGCACTGACGGCACTAACCCTCTAAGGGTCTGACAAACTATGGAGACGGGGTATAAGAGGACTGGGAAGAAGGAATACTCCAGAGGGTGACAATCAGCGAGGAAACAGGGAGGCAGATGGAAATCTGGGAAATTTGAAGCAATAATCGCAGCCGGGAATAGAGGTTGGAAGGGGAGTTACAAAGGAGAGAAAAAGTCCCAATCAGATAAGCAGGAAATTAGGAAGATGGGTCGGCAGATAATGGGAGATTTGGGAAAAGGAAACCAGGTGAGGAGTTGGGAAGACAGAGGAAGGAAAGAAAGGCAGACGGAAAAGGTGGGGGACAAGTGAAGATAAACCTACAGTCAATGAGGCCGATCGGCCAATAGAAAGGTAAGGAAGAAGAGCAAAGAAAGGTGGTTATAGGAAATCTAAAGGAAAGGATACGGGAATGAGAATGATGCCAGTGGGGAAAAGGCAGTGAAAGTAGATGGGGAGCGGGACACAACCAGACAGACAGGCTCGTGAGGTTGGAAGGGAAAGGCAGACTGGCAGGAACGGTGAAGTGAAGCAGACAGGCGAGGACAGGGGTAGGCAGGCCAAGGCATGGCATGTGGGAGGGCGTCGAAAGAGAGGCCGAGTGAGGGAAGGGGTTAGGTGCCATAGCGGATCCTCTTTGCATTGGGTCCTGGATTTTACAAATTGAGAAAAGATGAACGATGAGGGCAATTTGTCACAGTGGCTGACGACCCCTCGGATTGGTGTGAGAGGGGAAACAGGAAATCGCTTCGATGCTTTCACATGATATCAGCGGGGTCATGTCAAAGAGAGAAAGTGAGAAAGAGTAGGTAAAGAATTGTGGACAATGAAATTCACAAAACGAGAGAGAGAGAGAGAGAGAGAGAGACCAAAGTAATGCAAGTCACAGGGAGAATAAAATGTTGAAGTAAAGTATTTGAAGAGAAAAGTCGTAAAGGATAATAACAAAAAAAGAGAGAGAGAGAGAGAGAGAGAGAGAGAGAGAGAGAGAGAGAGAGAGAGAGACCAAAGTAATGCAAGTCACAGGGAGAATAAAATGTTGAAGTAAAGTATTGAAGAGAAAAGTCGTAAAGGGTGATAACAAAAGAAAGAGAGAGAGAGAGAGAGAGAGACAGAGAATTTGAAAAATAACTCAAATACGAGAGATTAAAGAAATATAAAGCCAGTGACAAAACACTAACAAATCCACAGCGTTTCCAAGAAAGTGAAATATTCATGCATAAAAATAAAATAAAAAGATACCCGAAGACTGGGAGCAGCCAACAATGTATCATGAACCCTTTAAACTTGTGGGTAAGTGATAAAGTAAACTGAAAGTTTCAAACGACGGCAAATACTCCCTGGAGAAACTTCTTCACAACCCCGATTTATTTCTTGCCAACGAAAGATATCTCTTTGCGAGGAAACTTGGCACGAAGTATCCAAAACATTTAACAACGATCGTAATACTGGGTAATAATAATAATAATAATAATAATAATAATAATAATAATAGTGAGCAACCACATTCGCTGAACAGCAGCAGCACCAATATGCAGTGCATGTGCCTCGATGTCAAACTTATCAGTTCCAAAGGTCCTTTATTCTTCACACCTGTTGGACTCTGAAAGGGCCTCCAAAAAGATGTTGTGCGATTGGAACTTAGAAGTTCAAGCGAAGATGCAATGCATCACTGCTCTAATATTATTCTCCTTGCATTTAATGCATTTTTATACATTCATTAATCTCTTTTTTTTAATAAGTGGGATTCTCTTCTATATGTATCTCCCTTTAACTCCTCTTACTTCTTCCTAATGAACACCATATTCTTTGGAAGCTTGAGTTTCAAGTCAATGGCTCCTGTGGGCTCGTTCCATATGAATAGGTTTCATCTTCTGAATAATAATAATAATAATAATAATAATAATAATAATAATAATTTTGTTTCAATTTTACTACTAATAATCTATGGATGATCAGACACCATACTGAGACTTGCCGCCTTTCAACACTGAACCGACTTCTTCTACTTCTGCCCTTATAAAATTATGTGGAATGAGAACACCTCACTCCCAGCTATGAGATGGTACATAACGTCCTTAAGACAAAGAACAGATTGAGTTAACATAGAATCTTGGTCAATGAATTTATCATCGTGTTGAGCAATACTTTTTCCCACTACTGAAAGTAGAACCTTATTTATTTATTGTTATTATTATTATTTCAGTA
>NC_061107.1:94518913-94528913 GCF_015104395.2 Macrobrachium nipponense
ATCGTTATCTTTATATCTATCTGCCTTTCTATCTATCAAGAAAAGCCTGAACGAAGCAACTAAAAAATCCATTCTTTCCCGAGAGAGAGAGAGAGAAGAGAGAGAGAGAGAGAGAGAGAAAATAATCTTCCTTTGTACTTCCCCTCAATAAACCCCTTGATCGAAATGCTAAAAATAAAAATTACGGAAGTTCAGTCCCTTTGACTTTAAATTATCCATTCTCCCCTTTTTTCAATTTGCATAAATCTCTTGACATCCAATTTAAAAGAATAATAGAAAAAAAAGGAAAGGAAAGGCTTCCGAATTAAAAAGATGAGATCCAGGAAGGAGTCCGGGTTGGGGATGGCCCCCCACCCCTGGAGTGAGGGATGGCGGCGGGGGAGAGGGGGGCTAAAGAAGGGAGAGGTCAGCGAGGATTTTTGCAACGAGATGATGATGGGGAAGGTAACTTCCTTGGAGGAATAATATTCTTCCAAGGTAACTTCCGTAAGTGTAAAGGGGGAGGAAAGGATGGAGGAGGATGGGAGAGGATGGGAGAGGGTGACCACCTAGGGAAAAGAAAGGAGGATGTGGGTCTCATATAGCCCGTAGGTCGGGTGGAGGGATAGACCCCAGTAACGGTCACCCGGCCGCGACAGTTGCAGGGAAGAAATGGGGATCGCTCGCTGGTCGAAGACTTTTAAGCGATCAAAATTCCCCTCAGAATCAGAGAAAGACTCCCCTTCTTTTTACCCGCAGTTCATTCTTATAATTCTGTACCAGTGCCCAACATTTTCCGTTTCCTTTTTTTTATTTTTATTTATCCGCATTTCTTGAGGAACTTCAAAGTCACTGCTCATGCTTGCTACATTAAAGATGGCAATTCTTTCGCTTACTGTGTTGCATATAATAATTTTTTTCGCTTACTTTGCTACAGATCTTAATTCTTTCGCTTACTTTGCTACAGATCGTAATTCTCTCGCTTACTTTGCTACAGATCGTAATTCTTTCGCTTACTTTGCTGACTGCGCTGACTGCTTCCATTCTCATAAGTATCGAGTCCCATCCCATTAATTTTTCACGTCATTTTTTCACCTTTCCTTCCCTTGTCAATTTCAGTCCTTCACTTTAATTCGACCTCTACCTACGCCATTTCCTCATCACCACTTTAATTTCTGCCCTTAAACATCTGAAAATTTCCTTCTTATTTCCACTATTTATCCAGCTATCTCAACGACTTCCCTATTACTGATTTTACTTCTCCCATTACGTCGATCATTTTTCTTCAATTTAATTCTCCCAACTACTTCCTACCATTTCTTCGTGGCTGCAGTTAATGAGGCCCTGTGTGTCGAAAGGGAAAGGAAGAAGAATGGAGGATGAATAAGTCCCGGGACAATAAAAGTAATTTTAAGCACGAAAAATAACGAAATAAATATTTAAGAGAGCCGCAAAGTGCTTTAAGGAGTTTGGCGTGTCAAAAACTTTCGGTGTGTTAAAAATGAGTAATCATTTCAGTAAAAAAACGAAAAAAAAAAAAAACACACACACTAGATATTCTAGCAAGAAAAAATGAATATATGATAAGGAAAGGAGTACAAGAAGTAGCTCGATAAAACGAGGGGAGGAACGTCAGCGACAAGAGGGAGAATTATCCTGAAAAGACGTAAGTAAACATGAAAATTAATCAGTGAGTAAAATCAACACGGGGAAAATATAATGAATTAATGCACTACGAAAAAACCATATCATTTTTAAAACACAACCAAAATAATTTGCGCACCGAAAAAATAGCTTATGAAACATGAATAGCCATTAAGAGATAAATAAGAAATAACAACGAATACACCCATGACAAAAATACTTAGGATCTTTAAAATGTATTTTCCTAATATATTTCTATTCACGGAATTCTTAAAACACTACAAATAGGTTTACTAGCCTATAAGTTTTTTATAATGAGCTGGAAAATCAATAATACATTTTTCATACTTCCTCGATGTTTCCATTCTGATTTATTTATTTGTGACCGTAATTTGTTTTGTTCGTGGGATGATGTTTTTGAATACTATTATAGCTTATATCGTATATCTTTCATACTTCAATTTCTCAGTTTCAATGTACCACTTGCACCACCTCAGTCCTTTATCCGGTTCTTCAGTTCAGTAGCAAAAATATTATATTTTCTCTTCTCTTCCCCTACCTCCATTGTATGGACCTCTAACTTCTTCATATCAATTTGTCATTTGAATTCCCTTACGTTATCACATTAGCATCATGTCAGCTCCGCCTCGCTCATAATAGCAGCCTCATTTGCATTCTTATGAATATTCTCGGGAACGCCCTTTCTTAGGACTGCTAAGGACTATAACGATGAAGATGACTGCAATAAAAGATAAAGGTACTTACAATGTTGCCATGACGACCAAGGTCATGGTGACAGGGCGAGGGTTATGACCGCTGACGTTCTTGTGGAAAGCGGTAATGATATTTGTTATGGGTCATGATTAGATGGGAAGGGGGAAGGGGCGGGCGTAACTTGAATTCTTCATCAATATTCAGCTCATCACAAAAGAAAAATGAGTGAAAAATGATTTAACGTTTTTCTTTCTGTTCTTTTGTGTCAACAAATCGTTTTCGAATTTAATGCTAATTCAATCCTGCTTGTCCAATTTTATTCACTTTTTTTTTTTTTTTGCATACTCCCTTCGGTTACAAGAGCTTGAATTCCTTTGACTGGAAGCTTCGTCTGACCCCTGGTCATTGAGTTTCTAATACAGCATCACTTCGCTACTCTGTTTTTGCCATTTCATAATCCAGGAGTCATAAGTTAACAGCAGTGCATATATAATAATGAATATATATAATATATTATATTCATTATTATACACACACACAAAACACAAACATACAATATAATATATATATATATATATATATATACAAAATATAATATTATGTTATATAATATACGATAGACTTTGCACAGAATATATCTCTTCATAATTTGCAAAAAGCTCAAGAAAAACCGATACGCATAACTGTTTAGATTGGTTACAGAATTTATTCTCCAACAGAACGCTTCTAAGTATCAGTTAATGGCCTATTAGCCAAACCATCTCTTGTCATATCAGGTGCCCCGCAAGGAACGTCTCGGTGTTATCCTCATTATCATAACGACAATCGCTGTTGAATAATAATCTGCAGATCTCATTTATGTCTTTACATGCTGACGATTCCCGAATCTCGACCTTACGAGACGCACATGGAAACAGTGACCAGTTTGTAAAATGAACAAAGCAATCTTGAGCAGAAAGGAAATCAGGAAATTTCGATGATCATCTTGACCGAGATGGAAACACGACCACAATATAAGCACCAATAAAGGACTTAGGAGTCATCATCTCTGACGACTTAACACGGTTGCGGACATATCTCTCAAAATGAGGTAAGCGCACCCTAAGGGTGACGTTGATTAGAGAATCACAGAATACTGCAACCAATATGGTCCTAGCGCCCAACTAACTATAACCAAACAGATATGCTAGAGGGCATACTACACAATTTCTCACACACACAAAAGTTGTAATTTGTGTCGCATTTCCTACAGTGCTAGGCTAAAAGAGATGAAATCAAGTTCCATCCAGCACAGGCATGAACACTATAAAATTCTAAACACCATTATAAAACACATCAAACCGGAAACCTGAGCCCGTCAGTTCCACCATCCCAGAAATGGCGTCTGATGCTTTCTACCTCAACCTACTAAAAAGCATCATAACTCGGCCGGCATTGCTCCTACATTATTATCATTTGCTTCATCGGCGGCTTATTGTCTACCTCACTGTATTATCCCAACAATTCCCAAACAAACATATTCAATTATAAATTAGACAAGTTCCTGGATATCCTGCCTGACTAACCAATGTGCAATGTCTTTTCAACAATTCTAACTCGATGTAACTCGATGTGGCACCTAGTTTTCATGTCCGAGATCAGATCCTACATTATTAATTAAATGAACTACAATAACACAATATCAAGGCCCACACAGGGAGCCTCGACGAAGTAATCCATACTTCGAGGAGTGAAACTGAACATCTGATAATCATAAAGTGTGTATGTGCACGCGCACACACACACACACACATGTGTATAAATATTATATGACTGGTAAAAATTTTGTTACAGCAGAATTCCATCTATTAAAAGGAGCCCATAAAATCGCCATAATATTCTTTCTATATTTTGGGGTTTTTATGGGCTCCTTTTATTATATTTATAATATATACACAAACACTCACATACATACATACATACACACACACACACACACACACACACACACACATATATATATATATATATATATATATATATATAATATATATGATATATGTATATTTACGCACAAAAGAAAAAAAACATGCATATGTATATATATATATATATGTATGCAAGTATATATATATATATACATATAAGATATATTATATACCTATATATATATATATCCTATATATATATATATATATATATATATATATATATATATATATATATATAAAACCAGAGCATTAGTATAATAAATCACTTTGCAAAAAGTGTTACTACGAAAAAGAACCAGAAGGTCTTAGTTTCAGCGCAGCCATTTAAGCGACATCTTACCTTTGGATTACTCTGGAAGGCTTTTTAGGATTCTTCTGCACGAAGGATCTTATCCCTTAAGGAGGATCTTAAATATCCTAGAATAGGATCTCTCGCCTTGCTCGGAGCAGCACCAGGTGAAAAGTCCGGACTGCAGTTCGCTTTGTTCTTTCTCTTCAATAAAATTTCCTTTTGAATCGAGAAAGATTTCGAGTCCCTTTTCTACATTTATTCGTAAACTGACATTTTCATATTTATGACGTTTAATAATATTTCCTTTTATATCCAGGCGACGCATTATTACTTCGGTTAATTTGTGTAAATGCATCGGTAACATCTATCGGATTTATTCTGTACTGAATTTATTTGCGGGTAAATGCACTGGTAAATTATACATTTGTGTTTTTCTTAATCATAACAATGAGACGTATTTCATACTGGATTAAATTCATGGTAAAAACATTATGCGTTAATACTGATAATTCCACTCATATCATTATTTTATATGAATAATTTTATCATACCCAAGCGTACACTGAATGATTCTATTTGTTAAGTTAAGGTTCCGCTCATTTTCAGTCGGAAATGTTATTCACTTATTATTCCTCAGAAACTTGTCCATTCACATCGTTTACTCCATTTACGTCGACTTCATTTCCATTTCAATAGAGGCGCTATTTCCATTCCAGTATCAAGCATTCATTTATACACTGCCGTGTGTCCAAACGCTTTTAAAACGATAATTTCGCCTACATTGCTAAATACATTTACGACAGTCCCGGTTCTTATTCATAAGCGCGTCACTAGATTTAATCTACCACTGAAAAAATTCAATACACGTTTGATTAGCGCGTTTCGCACTTTGAAATATCGGCCCGCACGCGCATGCGCAGCCTCGTGACCACCACAGAACAGGGACTTTGTAAGGCATTAACGTGATAGTTAGGAGCGCACGATACCCATTTATATCAATCACGTTTTATGTAGCTGACGGTAGTATCTGAGGCGCTAGATTTTTCACTGAATTCCCTACTCTCCTTTAAACAAGTCTGCGTCCAATCTATTTCAATTTTTACAGTTACTAACGTTTAATATAAACTCAAGTCATGACGGCCCCAAAACCGTATCGGCGTCCAACCTCACTTGAAGTAACCTTACCTTAATAGTGGCTGAATTTTTGGTGCCCAAATTGATTAGAGTCTTTCTACACTATTGTGAGTGGGAATGATATAACCAATAACCAAAAATTATTACATTTATAGTTTGACCTCATTGATTAAGCTTTTCACTGGAGCTTATCATCTTGGGCTAAAAAAGGACAGGAATAATTTTAAATTCATCTGCCTAACTTCATCTTAAATGTCAAGGGCTATTGCGGAGATGATGGTTTCAATAGATAATTGCAAAAACCCACCTGGCAAAACACATATAATATATATATATATTATATATATATATATTTAAGATATATTACTAGATTATATATATATATTATGAGTGTGTGTGATTTCGGATATTTACAGATCTAATAATACCAGGCCAAAACCCTGCTAAATTTGTTCATCTAATCCTAACCGTAATGAAATAGGAAAATCCACCGGAGTGGAGCTGAGAATTTCTTAAGGATATAGATCCTGTTCCCGGTTACTGAGACGAAATCCAATAAGCGAAAAGACCGCTAATTTCAACTCAGTGGAGATTAAGGTGAAGGGGAAATAGGAAGGGTAAGGTGGAGGGGAAAGGGAGAGCGGCGAGGGCAGGGTAAGAGGGAGAGAATTGGGGGAGGTTTTCCTCTTACATCCGATATTCTTTCAACGTGGCCTCTTACATCCAATATTCTTTAAACCTGGCCTCTTACACCTGATATTCTTTAAACTTGGCCTCTTACATCCAATATTCTTTAGACTTGGCCTCTTACATCCAATATTCTTTCAACTTGGCCTCTTACATCCAATATTCTTTCAACTTGGCCTCTTACATCCAATACTCTTGAAACTGTTATCAAAAGGGAACCCGATTACCCATTTCGAAGTTGAAAAGATAGCAACGAGAAAAACAACAAAATCCACAAACTTACTCATTTCACCCAGACAATAGTATGGAAAACTGTAACTAAAGAAGTTCAAAATAGATAATTATAAGATGCAGTTCTATCAGCCACACGACCAACATCTACAAGTGTCCACATCAAAGTAACATCATTAAACCGTGACAGTAATCATACTTAAAAAGAAAAAATTTACAGACATCCTCTAATCTTGAGAAACAAAGCAGACTCGAACCACAATATAGGCTCCTTTTCAGGTGTGACTAAAGTGACTCCTATGTCCCTATTTTTATATTTATTTTCATTTTTATTTGTAATCGTTTTGTCTTTCTTAATTGCATTTCAGTTTTTATATTCACCTGAAGACAATCGTAGATTGGCTCGACACATTTTTTTTCTTTTTTTAAAGAGTAAAACTTAGATAGGATTTCTCAAATGTCACGCCTCTCTTTTCGGGTTGAGGATGACTTGCCTTCTGTTAGTTCACTCTGGTGGCCATGATCAGCACTCTTGATGATTTATCTCCCTTGGGTGGCCACTAGCAGCTACAAATTGTTCCATTAATAACAATACCTTTCTGCATTATGGGAAACATCCCAACAACAGCACCACACTCACTCGCAAGGTTAAGAACTTCACAACAACCATCTCAAAACAAAATCACCAACAACTACAGCAACAAACCGGACTTTGTTCAATATCTCGGGGAAGAAAGGTTACGAGATTAATTACAGGAATTAAATGGTTAAAAGGGCAATTAAGCAAGTAATTGGATCCACTTATCGTTTTCATTTCTTGTGAAATGAAAACAGGAGAAGCAATTAATCATGGGTGAGCTGGTGGTTTTTCCCGCTTCTTCAAGGATCCGAACAAAAGACAGAGAAATAAAAGAAATAAAACAGTCACAGAATGACCAGTCATTACGTCAGACTTTAACTGAACCATTTTCGTCGTCATATATTTAGATCATTATGGCAAAAAGCAAATCCCTCCATTTCAAAAGGAAGACGTAAGGAGTAAAACGTCTCTCATATCTTTATAAGGAAAAACGCAGCGAGGAATAAAGAAAAAAAAAGAAGCAAAACGCCGAAATGGGATGGGAGGAGGAGGCGACAAAAACGAAATGTGATTCAGCATCAGCAACCCGGGACGAATTACATCAGGTTCACACGATCACCCCTTGAAAGCCGCTGGATATGAAAAGGTAATTTCCCGGTTGGCTGTGTTTGTTAATTAATGATTCTATATGTGTACCATCACGGCCCGCAAGATTCCCCTTCCCCAAGCCCCGACCCCACCCAAATCCGTGGTCCTTAACCACCAAACCATCGCCCTTTCCACACAGCCCTTGATAAACGCCCTTCATCACCCACCTACATATCTTCTAGAGTGATTTGTTGACGGAGTTTTCATTTCTGCGCCTCTGTGCCAGACTCGCTTCGCAACAGACCCGGGTGGAAACAACGCGAATACCTTCCCTCTCTCATGTCACTTCCACTAAATATTCATATATTTTCGAGCTCACATAAGCCATTCATCTTCTCCTTTGTAATGAAAGCCTTTATTCCAGCACTGCCCAGTTTGCTAATTTTATTCTTTAATAATATTCATTTCCTTATGAAGCTCGAGCAATGCACGAACGTTGCATGTATTTTTTAGGATGTACATACGCTACATTACAAATACTTTGTTGAAACTATGGGAAAATCAAATAAAATAGTTTTAATGACTCGAAAAATGTGAATACCAGATAGAACAATACAAGAATACATATAAACTCTCCACGCTTTATATATCAAGTACGCTTGCAAATTATATATATATATATATATATATATATATATATATATATATATATAGTGTATATAAATATTTCGGAATGTATATACTTCGGAAGTTCTGGTATGAATGAGAGGAGTGATACTGTGTGTTGACCAATTAATGCAGAATAGGTGGGAGGACTGAAGGTCCATAATATTAAGGAAGCTATATTGTGTGCATGCAGTATTTGTAAGAGGGAAGGTCGACGTTATGTTGATAAGTCTTCAGTGAGAAACATCTCAAGTTTTCTGTAAGTATGGATGGATGTATGTACACATACGTTCATACATACAAAACACACATACATACATGTAATATACATATAGGGTATATAAACAGTATACATATTTTGAAGCCGGAATTTAATTTATGAGAGTATTTCTTATTAAGAGTTTTATAATGGAATTTTCTTGGAGATTACTAGTTGGTTCTACAGAACAGAAATAATCATCATAATAACAGCAACAACAATTGTTGAGCTTAATTTCACATAAACTTTTTTAGCAAAGTGATAATTACCGTGTCTTTCAGCAAGCCTCTGTTTTACCCAGAAAAGAGAGAGAGAGAGAGAGAGAGAGAGAGAGAGAGAGAGAGAGAGAGAGAGAGAGAGAGGCTTTTCCTGGGCACTGTATATATACGACAAAGGGTGCTCACAGCTATGGTAATATGCCAATATATAAATATAACGCCTGAAATCTCACCGCTTAAGCGCAGAGTTTACGACATCGTAAGAAACGTGAACACGTTCATACTTTCCCCCTACTCCTCCTCCTCCTCCTCTCTCCTACAGCAGAAGCAGCCTCTTCCTCCAGAACCCCTCACCCATCCATTACCTTCACCCCAATACCTCTCGCTTCTTACTCCCTCACCTCACTTCCCATCAGTCGCCTCCTCCATTACAATACCCCTACACTTTCCTTTCGCCCCGCCCTTCTCGTCTTCTCCAAGACTCCTCATCCTCATCCTCCCACATCCTACTTTACCTTCAGTTCTTCTTCTTCCTCTTCCTCCTCCTCCTCCTCCTCCTCAAACTCCTTCCTGGGCCATGATATTAAACCCTCAGCCGCTAGGGCAGCCACGAAGGCGAATTCGATTTCCCCAAGCGAAGCAGAGTTTAAGAATATATATATATATATATATATATATATATATATATATATATATATATATATATATATACATCGAGCTATATTTTCATATATGCTTAACCGGAAAGGGAATTTTATTAGGCGAAATTAATAGAATTGTCGGCGTCCAGGATTTGTATGGTGTCCTGGGTTCGCGCCTGGGCGCCAACAATTCTATTATCGCCTAATAAAATTCCCCTTCGGTTAAGCATATATGAAAATATAGCTCGATGTATATATGTATATATATATATATATATATATATAATATATATATATATATATATATATATACGAGGTAGAGTGAATTAGATATTAAAGGACATATGTAGCTCGATGTATGTATATGAACCACGGTAATGTGATATGACATATATAT
>NC_061107.1:94533913-94553913 GCF_015104395.2 Macrobrachium nipponense
GATTGAAAAGCAAAGATTACAAAGGCATTCGATTAAAGGATTTAAATGGTCCTTTGCTCTGATCCAGAACGAATTATGAAAGGAAACATTGTGAATAAAAAAAAAAATCATAATAAAATAGTCTCCCTGTGTAAGCAAGATCATACACTCAGAGATATGAAGTCTCGCATAAATGATGGCTAGTTAAATATTAATATTCAATTTCATAACCGATGGAACAGATAATGAAAGATTCATGAACGTACTTCCCCCGAAAAATATCCAATCTAGCCGATGATTGCTTCTCTACAAATAGACTTCATGGGTTTGTTATAAATAGCTTTTAAGTGGCATATGCTTACTTACTTGATAAACTTATAGGTTGTATGTATATGTATGTGTGTATGTATGCACATGCATTATATATATATATATATATATATATATATATATATACATATATATATATATATATATATATATAAATGTTTTCTACTTACTAAAATCGTCTCTACTGTGATTATTACTAATAAAAGAAAGTGACAGAGCCAATATTACAATGCATTCCAATTTCACGTTGAATGAATGGAGTAAAGGGGGAGAAACAGAAAATAACCTAAATATCAACAGTTGCAAAAAATATCCCTCATTAATTACGAGAGAGCTGAAGAAGAAGAAGAGGAAAAAAAACAAGGTTCGTTTGAATGCAGCTCAAAGAAAAGCAGCCCCGACAAGAGAACTATTCAGAATGGAGAAAAAAAAAATCCAACCAACCTCCTGAGGTTAAAGAGACATTCCCATTTTCTCAGAATGTTGTTATTCTCCTTTAAAAGCATTTCCTAATCCCCGCTGGTGTTCTTTCTCTTTACCTCGAAACAGTTTACAGCCTCGAATCTGGGACTCTCACTCTTTTTACATGCTTTTACCCTGAACGAGCTCCCGCCAGATTTGTACTCTTGTTCGAGGGCCGTCTGGGGAATACACTCGAAAAGTAAAGAAGAGGGAGAAGAAGGTGAACACGAAGCTCTAACAGCCTCTCTCGCGTGCCACAGGAGAGTTCTGGATCCAAACTGATATAGTGCCAGCCTACATAATGCCATGCCGAGCGAACGCCTTTTAGGGCAACGGTGCCATTCACACGCCAAACGGGTCTAACAGAGTGAGAAACCTCAGGCTCCTCTGACAGTTACCCTCCACCCCTTCTGGACCGACCTCCCCCCCCCCCCCCCCCTTGCTTAAGGCGTATACCGCCTGGCCCCCTTCCCTTGAGAAGCGCTTTTCCTCAATATTTCTTCCTCTCCTCGCCAAAATCCGTTAACATCCCAGTTGCCAAGAAACGGGACCTTTTCGCGAGCATGGAACCGCAACGTTACGTTTCTCCCGACCTAACTTCTGAGGCTGTGAGGCTGGAGCCCAGCACGAGTCCCAACTCCCAAGACCCCCTTGCCATTTCACCCTTCCCTCGAAAGCGCTCCCCTTCAATCATCGTCCCTTGTCAGCCCCTGTCCCACCAACTCTCAACATTCTTGATGCTTCATACCCGGGACGTAGACGTAGGCACAGGACCATCAAAGGTCACAGCCTATTCCACACTTCAAAAATGAAACACGAGGCAGTTCAAAGGGGAGAATGACAATAACATTGGAGGAAAAAAATAAACAAGGCAGATATTGTAATGTTATGTCACCGAGAGAGAGAGGCGTGGAATGGACCTTTTCTTGCATTGCAAGAGGCTAGTCAACAGCAAACCTCTTCCTCATCCTGTGAGATACGTACAAATATATAAATTCCTAGAACAGATTAGCCAACAATGATCAAGTAGCTCAGAGGAACATGCCCATTCATTTCTGTAGGCTTAACATTGAACATTATTTAGGAATAATTGGGTCTGAAAACATTTATTTAAAGATACTCGATCATGATAACAACGGTCCAGAAAGAGACTGATTTAATAATGATAAAAATAATGTTATGATAATGTAAAATAGTAACATGATGGTAGCACTAACATATTGAATGCGATATCGTAGATAACATAGATTGAACAAAATGTTTCAGCCAATAAACATTATCTAAATAATAGCTATGTCTACAGACCGCAATGATAAGTGAGCATGTACCCTCACTTTATATCATCTTCATGATTTGTTATGAATCAGCAGCACAAATTTATTTTTACCATAGAAATGTGCAATGTTTGAACCACCTGAGTTTGTTATTAATGGTCCTGTCTGGTAGCAAATGTTTTACTTGGCCATCTTAATTTGTCAGGTTAACGTCCTTTTACTCTGTCTGGTAGCTAATGTTTTACTTGGCCATCTCAAGGTGTGAGTTTAACGTCCTTTTACTTTGTCTAGTCGCAAATGTTTTACTTGACCCTCTAAGTTGTGAGATTAACGTCTTTTTACTCCTGTAGCTTAGGTCAGGCTTAAGCTACGTACTGATGCGTACTGAGTTCATCAATTTTGCTAAATACCCACCTGTTTTTCCTTGAGTGCCACAATTTGAATTGGGTAATTGTTCTTTGCTTTGAGCCTAACATTTACCAATTCTTTATGCTCAGTGACCCCTTTCTTTCTATCAGCAGATGAAGTGTTCAGCTGCAACACTGTTATAATAGTATGCTCTGTTTCGTCCGTTATATTTGCTGCAGTGTGTAAAATTCCAGCGTAGGGTTTTAAATTTCTTTATTACCTGATTTATTAAACTTGGGCAATGGTTTCCAGTGTCCTTCACAGAAGCATTTCCAGCCAGCATATCTGCTGAACAAGCGGGTCCTGCTGCTGAACTTGTCCATAAAGCTACGGGAGACTGACGCTTGAGAAGAGAAAGAGTGTATTTTTCCCACAATGAGTCATATGACCTCAATTCATTTCTCTCTCTCTCTTCTCTCTCTCTCTCTCTCTCTCTCTCTCTCTCTCTCTCTCTCTCCTCTTTTGTTGTCTCTTGTAATTCAGTCTTCCTTTCTCTTAACTCAAGGTTGGTCGGCGGTCTCAGCTTCTAAATATCTTTTTGCAATTGTATATTTTAGTAAATTTGAGTCTTTTTACGGGTTTTTTCTGATTTTTAGTAAATTTAAGATTGTTTTAAAATTTTATCTTATTAATTAATTGACAGATTCCCAGAAGATGTAATAAATGTTATTACGAAACGTCAGAATAAAGAAATATGTAGATTGGCCCGTTTCATTGAGTCAACGCCTGATTTGATGCATCCCTTGTTCTTCACCTGCCTGCACCTTGGTTGTATAAGACAATTCACCATATCAACGAACATGTATGCAATTAAAGACATCATTTGCAAACAAATATTTAATTAAACTGCAGGTAAGTATATACTGCTACAATACAAATATTGCACCCAAATGATACAAATAAGGCCATGATGAGAAGGCAACTTAATGAGACTAAAAGCTGAGGATGAACGAGAAAGGATCTCCAAATGAAAGCCACGACAGCACACACATCCTTTTCCACAATAATATGAAAGGAAATTTAATTTTCCCAAGAGCTATGTGATGGAGGTGATGGGTGGATAACACTGCAAATAATCGAGACCAATGATCAATACTAATGGCATTACAATGAAAATATGAACGCATTACTTTTTAAAGTAATATAAATATACAATAATGAAAATCCAAATGGGGCATCAATGATGATTATTGATGACATTACAATGAAAACGAAAATAAGAGAAAAATATGAGACGCTTTACTTTCTACAGTAATATAAATAGAAAATAAAGAACATCCAAATGGGACATCCTATTTAAAAAAACGAAGTCATTGAAAAAGAGATAAAAATTGAATTAGGAAATTCCAAAGGTGGGTTAAACCAATTTTTCCCAGTGCCATGTAATTAAGGAGAGGGGCGAACACCAGCGCCTGCAAACGAAGGCAATGATGGAATGTGCGTGGCAATTTCACAGTAATGTCCATTTCGAAAAAAAAAGTAACGGGGGATGAAAGACAATTACTAAACGTAAACGAGATGAAGAAAGACACATAAAAAAAGCGCACAATATTCCATGGTAACAGAGACTAAGAAAAAAAAAGAGGGAAACAAATAAAAAAAGGGGGCGAAAGCCTATAACTCTCTCCGAACGGGAGCTCAAGCAGCCCAAAGTTCCAAGATAACTCATGAAAATCGACGCGGAAGCCTTTGCCCATCATCATCAATTACAGCCATTTTTGTCTTGAGGAATAAAAGAGAGAGAGAGAGAAAAAAAAAACGATAATGGAAGTGTTTAAACATTGAACCTATAAATCCCTTCGAAATTACATCCAAGTATTTTCTCATCCGCTCTTAGAGAGCCGTCGAGGGGGGAAGGGGGGTGTAGGTAGCGGATAGGGGGCAGGAGATGATGTGTAGTGGGGGGGAGGGGGGAGGGGGAGGTTCGCACTTGATAAAGAACGAGGATATAGAATGGCATAGAAAAGGCCAGGCTTGAAAAGGATCGAAGGGGAGCACAGACGCAGAAGGAAAAGAAAGGACGGGATAGTTTAAAGATGGAGAAAAAGGGGCGGAGAATTATGGGGGTTGGAAACAGGAGATTAGGAGGAGAAGGAGGAAACGGAAAGGCGATGGAAAAAGAATTATAAATAAAAGATGATATGAAACCGAATAGGTGATGGTTGAAAAGTGGTTAAAGCAGGGGTGTGTAAAGAAGAGAGAATACCATAAAAGTAAATAAGAGAAACGATGAGGGGAAAGAGAAAGCGTGAGAGAACACAAACACAATATTCGAAGATTCATAAAATTCTGAGCCAATTAATTCTCCCTGAATATTCCCGTTGAGAATTTTGCATATTATATCATTCTCTCATATGAAAGGAGATAAAATGCGATCAGGAGAACCTCTCGATGCATAATCTGTAAGTGCAAAGGTATGCTAATGATCAAATTAAGACTTATTAGCTTCTCTTACACACGGGAAAAACATTACATAAAATAAAGTTGAAAATCTGTATTAAAACTAAGCTAATCGTAGTAATGCTGCCTCCTACGAAGTAGGGAGTATAACGAGTGAAGTGAGAAGAAATAATTTCCTCAACCTCCTCTTCCTCCTCCTCCCCTACTCTATCTTATTAATCTAAGGACGAGTAACATCAAAAAGTTATGGCCATTTTTTTTTTATAAAACTACGTAAGTTCCGTCCTTTAAATTGAAAAGCCCTTTCGTCACTAATCAGAATAACATAATTTCCTTTTCTGAAAGGCCAGAGTTCCCTTTCCAAGAGCTTCAAGGGGGTTTAATTAGGATTATTTTTCTTTCCTGAAAACGATGTTAAAGAAACATACGAAAATAATTTAAAAAAACACGCACATACTATATTCACGCAAGCTCATAATACACAAACAGACACGCCTAAGACACTGAAGCACATTATATAAATATATATATATATATATATATATATATATATATATATATATATATATATATATATATATATAATGTGTGTGTATATGGTGTAGAGAGAGAGAGAGAGAGAGAGAGAGAGAGAGAGAGTAACGTTCTTCATGACGCGATCACCGCCATGACCATTCTTTACCCGCTGAGTCCAGGATGAACCCCGATGTTGAAAACTTCCACACAAATAATCGCTTCATATATTAACAGAATAAACACTAAATGTATCTTTTATGGACGAATCATACACAATACCTAAATATAATAAGCTTAATAAACGAAAATGGGAGTCGGCATTATACCAAGGACGAAAATCTTCGCTATGAAGCTTTCCTCTGGACCTAGTGTTCTATCTGTTGCACAAGTGGACCTTAAGAGATCATTGTGTTAATTGTCGTAGACTTTAACAATGACCCTATCACCTTTTCCTGATTGTAAATTCCTGTCAAAGGCCACGACCGTCATGTGCTCCTTTGTGGATTAAAAGTAAATATATATATATATATATATATATATATATATATATATATATATATATATATATATATATATATATATATATATATATATATGCATGTGTGTGCGCGTGCGAGCGAGTGGCTTTCATCACCAACTCGCCGTGAAACAAGCATATTACCTTTAACTGTAGGCAACAATGAGAGGGGGGACCAGCGCTCTATAATGTTATTTAAACAAAATTATATCATATTAGCCACTCCATTTCGCGCAACCCTTCAAAAACGAATCTAAATAATGACAAACAATGGCGATGTAAAGCCGTGTAGGTCGAGTTACTTTAGGTTTTGATTTGCAAAAAAAACAAAAGTAGACCAGAAGGGAAGAAGAAGAAGAGGAGGAGTTAGGAGGAAAGGTAGCATCAGCGATGGCTTCATTCGTCGGCCTTTTAAACCCCTGTGTGAATTTTTCTAAGACCTTTTATATCACGTTCAAAATATGTAGCTCATATTATAGGATTGGAAATAACTCATTTTTTACGACAGGCAAAATTGAAATATAAAACTAATTTTTATCGAACGGATGGAGAGATATGATTTATCCTCATCTGCGTTCTTATTATTGCAGCAATAATAATAATAACCATACCATACCATAAAATACTAATAACAGCGTATAGGAATCACGGGGCTTCATAAAACCGAAACAAAAGGCAGAAAGAAAAGTACCATAAATCAAGGACTGACAGCCTGCATGAGAAGTAAGTTCCACTTTCCATCTGCTGTCTTCTTTTGATGTAAATAATATGACGCTGAAAAAGCTGCAACTCTCGGCGAGCTGAGCACTGACGTCCTGTGTCTTATTATGAAATGGGAGCTGTTGTCTTATTGCCAAAGTTTTTAGTTTCAATCTCCGACGAATTTACCTATAACGAAGTGGCCCCTACAACAAATAGGGAGCATCTCTTAGCTGTTTCTCAAACACATATATACTATATATATATAATATATATAGATATATATATATATATATAATACATGCATATATATGAGTGTGCATAAATAGTAAAATAATATATATATATATATATATATATATATATATATATATATATATATTATATATATATATATAAAACATGTTAATGAGACACATAAGCTTACTTAGAAATGGAAAATTAAAAAAGTTGCCATCTATGAAATTAAAGCTCTTCTCAAGAAAAACATCATTACATACTATGCAGGTTACTGTAGACAATAATAACTAGTTACAATATTCAGAACGCAGATGAGGATAAATCTTCTCTCTTTCCGTTCGATAAAGAGTTTTTATATTTCAAATTTCCTGTCGTAAAAAAATGAGTTATTTCCAATCTTGTAATATCACGGGCAACATATTTTGAAAAGTAATAGAAAAATTCTTAGAAAAATTCGACAGGGGTTTAAAAGGCCGACGAATGAAGCCATCGCTCCTCTTCTTCTTTCTCTTCCCTTCTGGTCTACTGCAGGAAACGTGATGGGTTGGGGGCGGGGGGGGGGGGGGGGGGGGGTGCCGCAGAAGGTTTTTTTTTTTTTTTTTTTTTGAGCGTTGACATACACTGACGTCGAGAAGTGAGGAATATTTTGTTTAGAAAGCTATGCAGGTCCTCACCAAGCTAAGCGTAATGAGAAGAGAGAGAGAGAGAGAGAGAGAGAGATGGAAGTCGAAACTTGCCGGCGAGTTAGACGTACCTACTAGAATGTGAAAATATAACATCTCTCAGCACATTTATTCATTCACTTTTCAATAGCAAAAAAATACAATACATAAACAAACATAGCTGAAAGGACATTAAAAGCGAGTGGGTGAGTACAGTTCTTGCACGAAAGGAGCAACTGAACGGCCGTCAAAATATGTCGTCCCTCGCGAGAATCAATTCTACGAAAAATCTAATTAAGGGCTGAGCAAAAACTATGAAAGACCGGCCTTTTCAAGCTTGAGTGAAAAATGGGACTGAAAATGGTAGGAAGGTGACGGCAGGGAGCAGGAGAGGCGGAGGCGGAGGCGGAGGGGGAGGGGGCGGGGAAACGGGGGAGGGTTTTATAAGACGTGAGGGAAGGATCACATGTGAAACAAAAGACTTGAAGCGACATGAGGGAACTCAGACACGGCGACAGGAAGTGGAAAGAGGAAAGAAAAATCCTCCTTTGAAATCCAAGGAACTTTCAGCCTTCATTGATAGACTTTAATGACCCGAAAAAGTTCCAATCAAATGCTCACCCTAAAGTCAGTGAACGGTGGTGGGGAATGAGGGGGTGGGGGAAATCGGTCCCTCCCCCCAGGGGAATGAAGGGTAGGGGGAGAGGGTGAACGGACTGTTAAAGGAAAAAGGGGGTGTCAGTCGCTGTTAAAAGCTTGGCACGATGCACTATCCAGGGTTTTTTCATTTTCCCTTGTCAGAGAGAAGAATGCTCTCCCATTGTTTCATACAGATTCGTCTTCATGAACACGACATTTTCCATGTTTCCTCCCAAATTTTAAGCATCATTGTCAGATGCTCCCACCTACACATACGGCTATGCATACACATAACATACATACATACATACACACAATCTATATTATATATACATAAACACATTTATATAGTATATAAATGTGTTAGAAAATTGCAGTTCTCAGACTAACTCTATATAAACGTTCATTTTGCTTTCATCATTCTTTTTAAGCTATTTCGTTACCCCTCTTTGTTACGCCTTTGTATTGGATCGTGGCCACTCCAACGACTTTCGTTCTGCTTCTTTGAAAATCCTTGGTGGATATGTAGGTACAGAGCTGCGTGTCTTTCATTCTGTGACTTTCAATCTCGACTGTAACTTAAACTCTCTCAAAGATACTACAACCTCAATTCGGGCGTAAAATGTTCCCTCATATTACTCTATCGGTATCAATTCTTTTATAGTAAAACGAAAGAAAAAAATATCTTCGTAAAGGATGATGAATCACTGGTCAAACAACCCGATATACCATATACTGGCGTTCAAGCTCAAGTGACACTGATACCGAATAACTTCTCTCTCTCTCTCTCTCTCTCCATGTATATATATATATAATAATATAATATATATATATGATATATAATTATATAATATATAATATATATCTATATATCGGTATGTATACACACACACATGTATATATATACATCTATAATTATACTTAATATATAATATATTATATATAATACTATATATATACTATATTATTATATATATACCACATAAAGAACAGCATATGATACATTTTTAAAATCGATGGCACTATACTTGCCTCGTCACTAAAGCAAAACGGGGTAATCTGTGTACTGAATGCATGTTTGTTTGTGTGTGTGTGTATCAGAGAGAGAGAGAGAGAGAGAGAGAGAGAGAGAGAGAGAGAGAGCCTGCATCAACAGTTTACACTTTTCTGAGTCCACCCCTCCCAATAGACAAAGTCGCTAACCGGAAATCCAGTCAACTCAAATCATTTTAAAATTTTGATACTCTACGGACGCTCCCCTCTTTTCCCCTTTCTATTAATTTTTTTTTCTTTTACCAGTCAAAAGTATTCACCGAGCCAATCGAACGCCAGTGATTTAATGATATTCCTCTAAGCGGAAGGGACGTATTAAGTTTTAATAAACTAATAATCGCGCGCAGTTGTAATTGATAGGTAAACGGACAGGTACATTCTACCTCAACAATTACGTGAGTCACTGGGAGACTATTTTTTCCCATTTCAGCCAATTCAAAATAATAACTCCATGAAGGACAAACCTATTTCGAGGAGGGTTTGAGGCCAGGCAAACTAGCTACAAGCTCTTTTTAGTGGGAAGAAAAATTAAACAATAAAGCGGAAAGCTCAAGATTTAACAACCTCAGAATAGAATTTAGAAGGACGGCGGTTCGTACAAAACATGATTTACGAGAGAGAGAGAGAGAGAGAGAGAGAGAGAATTACTCCTCCAACTACGACTTCAAAGTTGGTAAGAAAACTACCTTTAAGAAATGCTTCGCCATTCATATAGAACATAAGGAAAAAACCTTTGCACTAGCACATAACTCACTCTCTCTCTCTCTCTCTCTCTGAGTATAATATTGTTATTATGCAACTTTTTTAAAACCGGGAAAGGGGAAAGCAAGGAATACCATTTGATTGCATGATAGATTTTTTTCCAGCAAAACCGAATAAAACAAAAATGGTACTTGTATCATTGGTGTGGAATTGCATCAATTAACAAAGAGAGAGAGAGAGAGAGAGAGAGAGAGAGAGAGAAGAGAGAGAGAGAGACTTTAGGTTAGGAAAAATAGGTACATCTCTGTCTCATCCGGTCTCTTTTCTTCGTCTGTCCCACATCAAAATTCTAAAAAGGTAAAAATTCAACGGCATCTTGCAAAAAAAAAAAAAAAAAAAAGTACTAAATTATTTCTCCAGCGTATTTGCACCTCCAAACATGCACCAATATTAATAGAATGTTGGAAGCCATGCCAGACGTACGCAGCACGCACACTACATACATACATACATACATAAATACACACGCACACACACACACACACACACACACACATATATATATATATATATATATATATATATATATATATATATGGATATATCTATATCTACTTACAATATATATATGTTATATTATATAAATAAATAACATACATTAACCATATACATACAAGTATATACACTAGTTTGCAGGGAGGCGGGCGTCAGCACGGGAGCCACGGAACCGCTAATGAATATAAATTATGAGGACATTAAGAGCATCATTAATGGGTAATTTATTCAGGACTTCGTAAAAGAATGGTAGCCCGGATGATTGCTGCCACATTAATTCCCATCTTTTTCGGCAATCTATTACGGTATACGTCATTTTCCATCACATAAAAGGATCCCCTCCGAAAATTATTTCCTCGCGCGAACATCCTCCGTAAGGAACCAAGGAACGAGGAGGATATATTCGGAGGATATCATTATTTCCTGCTGTGCCATGGTCCGTAATGAATGGCAAAAGAGGATGTCTTTAGAGTTTATAATTACGATTAGTATAATTCGAACTTAACAATTGTCTAAACTACGTCAACGCGCTGAATGGCCCCTCGGCTCCGGCGCTTGGCTATGTGCCAAAAATGTTATAATCTAATCTACTACGTCAACCTGTTTGTTGAACAACGACAGAATTGGGCTAAATCCCTGCTTCTAATCGCTCTGCCGAACAAATATTCTGTTGAAAATATTTCCAGTATTCTGTCACAGATTATTTCTTTCTTGTTTCTAGCTAAAATCTTGAACAATATATATATATATATATATAATATATATATATATATATATATATATATGTGTGTGTGTGTGTGTGTGTGTGTATGTATAACACACACACACACACACACACACACACACACACACACACACATATATTAATAATATATATATAAATATATATATATATATATAATATTATATATATATATATATATATAAAATTATAGATATAGTATATATATAATATAATATATAATATATTATATATTATATATATATGCATTGGGTACGTATTTATAAATTGGAAAATACATACATTCGCATATTCAGACTAAAAGAGAGGAAAAAGTCCCCCAAGAAGAGAATGTCATACATACTAGCAATCCTTTCAACGTAATTACATGGCGGAGTATACATATGCAATTTTGGGGAGCGACACCGCAATCATACATATGTATGACTACTAGCGGTGGCTCAGTGTATGATTTCACCACTGCAACATGCTTTCATGAAAGCTAAATTTCACATAAAGAGAAGAAATACGACGGTCAAATTCATTAGTCTATGTGGTGAAAATAGGGAAAAATGAATGAAAAACCATCAACATTTTTGTGATGGAGGAAAAGGGGTATGGGGAGAGGAACCAGCCACTTCTGCATCTATCAACAGCTACGAAATATTCCTTTGATATGTAAATCTAAGTTGAAATAAAAAAAAAAAAATCGAGGTAAAAGTATGAATATCTCGGTAATTGAAAAATGCCAAAATGAAACGAAAATTACACCAATGGGTCTGGTTTTAGAGAGAAGCGCTATTACTCAATCGGTTATTGAACTGTACTTTCGGTTTTCATTTTTAGTAGGAGGAAGAAATAAACCGAAAAATAGTAACTTGCAGAACAGGAAAACATTCAGAAATGAAAGTAAATCAACAAGGAATTATAAACTGAGATGTAAGTAACAATAACTCCACTGACAAGCAACATATAAAAAAAAAAAAACATTGAAAAGTGACTGAAAAGAAAGTAAAAAAAAATAAGAGAAAAAAAAACAGAAAATAAGAGAAAGTTACCCGATTCATGTATGGAAATGGAACGAAAAGGAAAACCAATCCGGAACTTCGAATCTTTGCATAGGGAAAATATTCTCTAGTGTTTTATCACACAGAGTAATTCTGGCAATATGAAAAAAAAAGGAGGAAATGCATGTCCCGTAATAATGCTTGTTGCTATGGTACCCCCTCGCTCGCTGAAACCGACTCAATCAGGATTTAAGGACGGTAAAAAAAAAAAATTTCCCGGCATGACGATGAGCGTAAAAAAAAAAAAAAAAAAAAAAAAAAAGTGAATGAGATATATATATTTAATGATATATATATATATAGATTATATATATATATATATTTATATATAATATACACATTATATTTTATATATCACAATAACACATGAGGTATATATTAAGTATACCACGGGGAAACTAAAATATCTAGGTACAAATCCTAACTGGATTCGCCTGTAGCTTCGCAATATTTTATAGATATATATATATATATATATATATATATATATATATATATATAATATATATATATATATTAATCTAAAAGGCTTTATTGAGCTGGACTCCAAAACGTCGTTCAATAGAGCCTTTTAAATTACCAGAAGTCTCCTTGCTTCCTTGAGGCTATATACATATACACAGTAAATATCACTTATATATGATAATTATTATATATTATATCTTATATCATATATATTATATTATATATAATATATATATTTATAAAATTATTTATATGTGTGCGTTGGTTTTGTGTATACTGTATGCATGAACAAACATTGAATCGGGCCAACACACGGCATCAGTCAACCACCTTACTGTCGTAGAGTGAATGGTGTCTCCTCTCTGTATCTGCATGGTGAGTTGCCACTTACCTGCAAAAGCAAAATAAAAATTACTTTGAGAGTTAATCAAATATAAATCACATTCCCTCTACAAAATTGCATTAATGGCCATAAAATAATAACAGCAATGGTCAAAATAAAAAATTATTAATAGAAAGGATTTAACTGTCCGTAGTGCCAACACACAAACAGTGGGTACGATTATTGTCACCCAACAATGGATATGACTCTATGAACCCAGTGACACGCACCAAGGAAAAGGTTGAGTGTGAGCAAGCGATCTCTATATTCTACACTTCTCTCTTTTTAAAGGAACTTATCTTTAGATGCTTTACAATTCTGCAAAAAAAAAAAAAAAAAAAAGTTCAGATGAAGTGAATGACATAGAAATAAGAAGCGAATGCTTTAAAAAGAAAGGGGACAATAGAAAAACAAAAGTCCAACGTAAATTCAACAATACTCGGATACCAACCACGGTCTTTATACCCTTAACTGTTGTTTAAAAAGGTTTCTAAACCGTTACTCTTTAGTAACATGACATGATAAGGAGGGAAAACGATGCTAGTTTAAAAAACAATCACCGCCCCCACCCCCCTTCCTTTGTCAAAAGAACGAAAAAAAAAACACCATCCAACACATGCGTCTTTTCCGAAGGACAATATGACGGTAAGTGAGGAGACACTTGGGGTTTCGTATTGGATGACTCTGACGTCAGACCAAGCAGCCAACGACGTTTGACATACACATACACATACACTCTCATCCTGGCATGTTTGCTGCACTTGACAGCAGGTTTGCAGCGCACATTTAAAACGTTAAGGAAGAGCGAGCGATCTCTACGTTCCGCATTTCCCTCTCCTTTAATGAGACATTTACAGGGCCTGCGATTTTGCCCAAAATCCTTGAGATCTTACCATCAAGAAGTGAATGCGAAAGAACCAGAAGTAAAAATAACAACAGCTGAAAACATCATATGGCTCTTGCGCCTAAAACACCAAATGCTTCTCTCTCTCCTTTAGATGAAATGGTTCTCTTTTCCATGAATGTTTCTAATGGTGGGGTTATTAAGAATCCGTCCTTCTCTTGATGCCCATCATACGTTCATATCCATGCTCTCTCTCTCTCTCAGCTTCGTCCGTCATCTCTATTCTCATCTCTCTCTCTCTCTCTCTCTCTCTCTCTCTCTCTCTCTCTCTCTCTCTGTATGTAGGTATGTATTAATATATAATATATATACATATATATATATATATATATATATATATATATATATATATATATATATAACACGAACGATATATATATATATATATACATATATATTTACACAAACACACATGAATGCCCACAGTGCGTGAGCAAAATACGAAAGCGTTAACCTACTATGCCGATCTATCACCAAGGCACACGGTATAGAGAGAAAAAAGAAATGCCACTGCACAGCACATCAGCTCGAATGCGCATACATCATGGGAAAACTGCAAATGGAATAAATATCATGTAATCAGCTGCTCGTTATTACAGGCGGCAAATTGAAATTTGATATTGCGTCCATTCCGTTGTTATTACTGGGCAATTCCCATGTAAAGAGTCTTTGTCCTGAATAACCAGTGCGTGATCGCGATTGAATGGGGCACCGCAGATCAAAACAAAGGAAGAGAATTGAAAAACGAAAAAGGGGGAAAGGAGGAGGAGGTGAACATTATAAAATGTGATGAGAGACTAAAGCAAAAACCGCAATGAGAATGCCAAAAAAGGGTATAAACAAACTAGACAACAAAAATTAAAAATATAAAGAAACTTCATAAATATCAAATGCATAACAAAACATAAATAAAACACAAAATAACAACAAATAACTATTAAGAAAAGATAACAACATAATTTTATGCAAAGGAAGGACGATAAAAACCTAAACAAGGCGATATTTTAGTTACCTCGCACGAGAAACAAAATATCACGTGAATTAAAATAGGTATTTGCATATTCTCCTTCAAGCGCCGGGGAAAATGGAACATGAAATATGTTGTAAAAAATATCATACCACATAAAATAAAAACCTTAACTGTATACAGCTAAAAATAACATAAAGGGCATTTACGCAATAAAATTCTTTAAAGGAAAAACTGAAAGTCTAAATGCTACACAGCATTCCATTAAAAATGAGGAAAGAGGATGAAAATAATGGAAAAAAAGTTAGAGTATTCAGGTACAAAGGACGAAAAAATAAATAAAAAAAAAAACTAATAAATGGGGAAGGAAAAGATAAGTGGGAAAGCGTAGGATGAATAGCGAGGGAAACGGTAGAAGGAAAAACCAAGGCAATAAAACTAACACACGAAGAGACGACTTTGGTAAGGAAAATATGCAACAATAAAATCTGAATATTTTTAAATGAGTATAAGAATACATGAAAAATGTATATCAGTGAGATATCTATAAATATATGAACGTAAGCACAATACACGCATACCAGAGCAAGAGAGAAAAAAATCAAGGCAATAAAACTTAAAAAGACGACTTTAGCAAGGAAAATATGCAACAAGAGAATCTAAATATTTTTAATTGAGTATAAGAATACACGAAAAATGCATATCAGAGAAATATCTTTAAATATATAAATGTAAACAGGATACACGCATACCAGAGCGAGAGAAACTAACGATGTTTGCTATGATGCAGTTAATATTAATAAGAATAATAATAAGAATAAGGAAGGAAATTAAAAAATACAAAACATGACTACAGCACAAAAAAAGTGTTATGAAAATCCCCACAAAAAGAGAAAAAATTCGGCCACTTGAAGAGTTTGGTCTATCGACTTGAACTGAGGTATTGAAACCGGGAGACCACAAGGAATCGACCGTTAAGAGGTAAGTCTGAATCATCTGACTGACAGTCGATTCTATCTCTAACTTTTTAGGAAAGGGGAACGTTAAATACTCTCTACCGCCAACCCTCACTCACTTACGAACTTCATAATAAAGTTATCGCAGCTACCTTGGATAAAACTCATTCGAAAGGCCACAAAAAATCCATATTTTTTTATTTGTTTACTAGAAATGACGTTCCATCGACTATGGTCATAAACGGCGTGTGCATTTTAAAAACCAGGTCTTGTATCCACGAAAGATAAATATTGACCTCAAAAACGACAATGATAATTATTACGCACAAATGGAAATTAATTAAACTCAAAAGTGTACCTTTCTGTATAAAAAAGGAGACAAATGTATCCCACTAATAAAAAATAAGGAGAGAGAGAGAGAGAGAGAGAGAGAGAGAGAGAGAGAGAGAGAGGAGCGCGCATAAACCCCACTTACAGTCATACATATTCCGTATGTCAAAGCTGTTGAAAACTAAAAAATATTACCCATGAATAAATGACACTAGACCAAATTACCTTCAGTGAATTCCATACTCGTAACAGTATCAGACTGCGACGCTCTTTAAAAACGCGTGCTTAGAAAAAAAAACTAAATAAATGAACCACAAAAACACATTTTGAAACAGCAGCAACACAAAGGCGGGAAAGTCCAGAGACGAAATTTCACTGTTCCTTAAAGCCAAAGTTGTTTTCGATGTTAAGCGAAAACAAGCACCTGAAAACGGGAACGGTAAAATCTTATAACTATAATTAAGTATATAACAAGGCTCCCGATAATAGTGTAAAAAAAAAGGAAAAAAAAAAGAGAAATTTCACAGCTGCTTCACTTTGTGTTTGCTTTTTAAGGAAGGATTTTAGGGAAATCTAGGTTAATACACACACACACACACACACACACACACACACACACACACACACATATATATAAATATATATTATATAGCTATATTTTCATATATTGTATAAATATAAATATATAATATATATATAATATATATATATATATATATATATATAATATATATATCATATAAAACAAACGGGACACTAAGTAAATCCAGTATAAAGGAAATTATGACAATGGTAAGAAGAGTCAATGAAATAATAAAACTACGTAGAAAATATCAATAAACGCGGAGCGAAATCAAGATTTAAATTAACCGTAAATAACAAGCAATAAAGAGACGCAGAAAGGCCTAAATCTACAATAAATCTAGAATAACTAAAAACTGCAAGAAGCAAATAAAAGCAACAATATAATGCATAAACAAACGGGAGAGGATCGCCGGCGTCTTTTTCCCTTTTCCTAAGAGTCGAGTGCGTGTGCTTCCGTAGTTTACGTTTGAATTAAGAGAGGGGGAAAGGGGCGTGGACAATCGATGGAAGGGCAAGACTGTCAAAGGTTAAACACGAGAAACTCACACACACACACACACACACACAGAGAGAGAGAGAGAGAGAGAGAGATCCTGAATATAAATTTGACTCTCCTTCGTAAATAGCATTTGTTAAAAATCCAGGGTTCATTATCATATATTACTATAATCAATGAATAAATATACCATAGTAGTTATGCAAACTTGCTTCGGGTCAATTCATTCTGACTGAAACAGACACACAATCCATACATGGGTCATACAATGTCACATTACGACAATTTATGAATAAATAAATCATAACAAATATTCAAACTAGCCCAGAGCAATTCATTCTGACCGAACCTGATACCCAATATATATACGAGCGTCGCACAGTGTTATATCACCATCATTTTTGAGTAATTATATAAAAAATGTAATTCTGACCGAACCAGACACATGCATAATAAACACGCACATTCAAACAAAAGACATTTGTAAATCCACGTGAGGAAAGAAAGACCTTTTGTCAGTCATTTTCAAATAAAGAAGAGAGAGAGAGAGGAGAGAGAGAGAGAGAGAGAGAGAGAGAGAGAGAACGAAGCAAATACAATCCAGCAAGGTGAACAAACTTCCCAGATGTGATAAAGCACATCCAGTGGACATAAAAACCAACAACGGTTATAAAAGCCATTACTCACGGAGAGTCAATATTGCAAGACAGAAAATAAGACTTACTTTTTAGTTTTGAGTAAAAGAAAACTACTGAGATGGCTATTTGTCTGTCCGTCCGCACTTTTTCTGTCCGCCCTCAGATCTAAAAAAACTACTGAGGCTAGAGGGCTGCAAATTGGTATGTTGATCATCCACCCTCCAATCATCAAACATACCAAATTGCCTTCTAGCCTAAGTAGTTTTTATTTTATGCAAGGTTAAATTTAGTCATGATCGTGCGTCTGGCAACGCTATAGGACAGACCACCACCAGGCCGTGGCTGAAAGTTAAATGGGCTGCGGCTTATGCAGCATTATACCGAGACCACCGAAAGACAGATCTGTTTTTGGTGCCCTTGATTTTAAGATGTACAGATAACACGATTGTGCATTTTTCATTTGTTTTTATTCAATATCAAGTCACGGAAACGAAAGAGAAACCCGCAATTCATAAAAAATAAAAATACTTCAATAATTATAATTTTACAGTCTTATCAAGTACCTGAAATTTTAAAACATTTCAAAAACTAAATTAAAAAATCGAGGTTAATTTCTTTGTTTATATGTATGTCTGTTTTCCTATTAAACTGATAGCACTCATTTTAAAACAGCATTTACTTCATTTTCTACTTGCTCAACTTTGCATGATGATATGAAAATGCGCATATATGCATTTAACAACATATTTATGATAAATAAAAAATAAAAAAATACGTGCGTCCAACAAGTGTAAAATACCAACCACTATGTAATAACATAAGTCGTTGCTATGTGAATTCATAATTGAATGTTAATGAATTTCACTCACGCAGGTCAACCTCTCCGACCAATGCCCACACCAAGTATGCCGAACGAAGGTACCTTGGTCTGAATTTCCAAACAGTTCGTATCGTTTCTAGGATGGGGACTTGCCGTCTCGACTTTCTCTCATGTCGTCTTTACTTCTGGCGTTATTGAGATGTGGCATGCAAAATCTGGAAACCGAAATGTAATTCTATATCTCATCACGTTACCATCTAAACATGTACATTCCTTTTTTAACAACAAAATACAGGAAGAAGACAAGGCGAAAAGACGCGAAAATGAATAAGATACACGGAAAGAGAAAATTTGGGAGAGGAAAAATGGGGACAAAGGAAAATGAAAATCATAAAGGACAGGAAGAGGAGAAATAAGAATACGAAAATTCATGAGAAACAGCAAGACTATCATGGCGTGACTTCTTTTCCTCAAACCCCAACTCCGTACAGCAATGGCAAGATTACTTCGGGATCCGAGGCGGAATTGCCGACTAAAAGAACAAGGATACCGACCAGTTTTGAGAAGGATGTCATGCGTGTGCAACTGCCCGGAATCAGGATATATTTTTCTTAATCATTCCTCCGTCGAATTAAGCATTTCTATCATTCAGCCACGAAGTCTGTTATTTAGCCACGAATTGCAGTTTTTTGAGAAAAAAAAAAAATCTGCTACTCTCCGATGACACCTGACACTTAACAATGATTCTTTAGATTTACAAATAATAGCGGGTAACTGTTCTTGGAAGAAACATGATGTTACGTGACACTTAAAAACTGGATTCTTTAGTTTTACAAATACTGGCGGGTATGTGAAGTGATGTTTTCATATCCATATTTATGGTGGCCACGTTCTGGTGGTGAAAAGTGTAAACACTTTATCCAATGAGTAGTACAAGAGATCTTATTTCCAGTATTTACTATCAGCCTCTTCGCAAAGTCGCCTTCATACCACTTTCCAAATATAATAAACGGTACATTATTGGCGGGATATGGTGCAATGCGTGCCCTTGTCTGTTAATCATCCTAATGCAAAAAAAAAAAAAAAAAAAAAAAAAAAAAAAAAAAAAAAAAAAACACACACAGAGTTGCAGAGGATTCCCCTCGCTAAAACTGCTTGTACAACGAGTGTTACAGTTCTCTAGTAAGTTTTCAAACAAAGTGCTGGTTGGCAATACTCCACTGATCCAATATA
>NC_061107.1:94558913-94561413 GCF_015104395.2 Macrobrachium nipponense
AGAGAGAGAGAGAGAGAGAGAGAGAGAGAGATATTTTCTCATAGGGGCAGGCATTTGCCTTGATATATAAATCATGTACCATATTTTTTCCTTATCAGTACACACACGCACTCTCGTATACACACACACACACACACACACACACACACACACACACACACACACACACAACACACACACATATATATATATATTTATATATCTTTATATATATATATATTATATATATATATATATGTATATATATATATATATATATATAATATATTATAATATATATATATATATATAGCGAGCGAGAGAGAGAGAGAGAGAGAGAGAGAGAGAGAGAGAGAGAGAGAGAGAGAGTTGTAACAATTTTACCACTTCATCATACTATGAAAACATCACGTTCACACATTACCAAGCAACATAATTGCGACTAGTAAGTACACATTTCTAGCTCTCCAACTTCGTACATATAACATTTATTCTGAGAGAGAGAGAGAGAGAGAGAGAGAGAGAGAGAGAGAGAGAGAGAGAGAGCAACAATTTTACCACTTCATCGTACCGTGAAAACATCACGCTCACACTTTATTCCCAGCAACATAATTACGTCTGATATGTAAACATTTCTAGGTCTATAACTTCGTGCATAAAGAGAGAGAGAGAGAGAGAGAGAGAGAGAGAGAGAGAGAGAGCACCTAAGTTAGGCCGACCTCTGTCATGTAGCCAATAAGTCTCTCGTTAAGCGGCATGTCTGTCAGTCAGCCTTGCTGCCACCTTCTCGGTCCGTTGCGGCGAAAGTCGTTCATCTCAAGCCCTTCCAAACAGGAAGCTCTCTTTACACCTCGCCTATCTCTTCTTCCGTCGGCAGCGCCTCGTTCGTACAGAGTATACAGGATTATCATTGCAAATTGCCCAATTCCTCTGTTCGCGATGAGCATTTGTCAAAGAGACGATGTCAAGTGTGTTTTCTCTCTCTGCCTTCTCGTATGACGTCGATTTCCTCCCCTTTCCCCTTCAAGGTGTGTCAAGTCACCCCTTTCTTCCTCTTGTCCTTCGCGTGTTCCCTTCTTTCCCTCTCCTCTTCGTCACATCAAACCAAAAATGACTGAGGGACGCCAGAGAATAGGGGGAGGGGGGAGTGGAGGTGGAGGAGAGGGAATGAGGAAGGGAACGGAGGGCACGAGGAAGGAGGGAAAACCCGAGGGAGGGAGTCTTTTCCGTTCGGGGAAAAGGAGGAGGGGTGAGTAAGAGGAGAGGGGGAGGGGGATAGGAGTAGTGGAGGGAGGTGCTTAGAGGCGACGTCTCCTTTGATACGCGACGAGACAAGAGAAATGATCAAACGAATGAGTAATGGCGCCGCCGTTTCCCAAAGACATTACTCTTCATTCTGTCTAATGGCACAAAGTAAAACGAAATAAAAAAAATCGTCAAACAAAAGCCACTGATTTTGGAATAATCAGGAATATCTGAAGAATGGGATTAAATTCTGCTACATGAATTGGTTATGTAATATCTATTGTAGTAAAAAGCGAACAGTCCTACTCGTAGCACAATACCTTATCCAGCTCATCAGATTTATACTGTAACATCTCAACAGTCTGCCTGTTTACTCACTAACTAGGACACGTTAAAAATAGAAGCCATAAATTACGAAGGGCATTCATAAGTTACCTTCAATATTCCTTGCATAATTACGGTGGCCTCTCATAAAACATGTTTCATTATTTGGTCGCAGAAAACTTTATTTAATATTCTAAGGCAAAATCACCTCTTAACATTTGTTTACTGCCTGTAACCAAATATTATGAGGAAAAATTAGTACATCTTTATCAGCCTCACCGCTGTTGTTCCGCCACTATTTTTCATCAGCCTGCCCGTACGTCAATCTGCAAAATATTTATGGCTTCGAGATCTTTGTTAGTTCGCTGGTCTCATTACTTTACACAAAAGCAAGTCTCGATACATCCCATCCAGTAATCCCTCGTAAGTTTTATGGTCTTCATTACCTTAAGCGGTAAAGACGATAATATGCCGAGACGATCTTTTTTTTTCTCTTTCTTTTTTTTTTTAATTTAGGAGAAAAACTGCCTTCGTTATACAGATACTCCTAATCCAATATTGCAACGGCCGATAAAATTTCAGTAATAAATTATCCCAGCGTCGAGAGGAAAATAATGGGACCCTTTAGAAAAGGAGGAAATTTACAGAGTAAAAAAAAACCATAAACTATTAAGAAGAATAAAAAGGAAATCATGCATTAGATGCGTAAATCATTTAGATAAAAAATAATAACGATTTATCGTTGTGAATCAGATGAAAGATAAATAGGTAAAGATTACGTACAGTGGGAAAATTATGTGAATAACTAATGAAATAATACACCTTCATAAAAAAAAAAAGGATAACACAAACACATTTCAAAACGAAGACTTTGAATGCTACCAAAAGCGAATCACAGAAAGAAGCCAACAAGCATAGAACAGTGCGAAGTTAGACAGAATAAGAATGATAA
>NC_061107.1:94566413-94573913 GCF_015104395.2 Macrobrachium nipponense
ATACATAAATACGTGCATATATATACATTCATATGTGTGTGTGTGTATATGTATATGGGGAGAGAGAGAGAGAGAGAGAGAGAGAGAGAGAGAGAGAGAGAGAGAGAGAGAGAGAGAGAGAGAGAGAGAGTTAAGTCTTATCCAGTTGCAACGTATGCCGCACTTTTTTTCAATACAAAAACATATTAAAGTATTGCAATTAACCGAGGGGATGCACAGTAGCGAAGCCGTTTAATAACCTTAAATACATAATAAACACGGAAACAGACAATGAAGAAACACAATATAGATACATTATAAAACAAAAATGACAAAAGCTCCAAATTTATGGCTGCAGAAGATTACAAGATATGCATGAACATTCAGGTTACGTGCGCATGCATTTTTAGTTTTTGTTAACAACGAGTCCAGTAGAATTACTCGACAGATTTCGCAAAAAATTTACTTTGGATCAATGTACCGGAAACAAAATCATATCATAATTACGTCAACGAAAATGGAGAAACTGGTGCTTGTGAGCTCTCGCGGACAAATAAAAAAAGAAAATAATATTAACTTTCGCGAAGAGAAATGAGAATATGTTTAAATATCAGACACGCTTTTCAGAATCTTAACGACCCCAGAGAGAGAGAGAGAGAGAGAGAGAGAGAGACCAAAACGAGCTGCGTTTAACCCTCTCGTTAACCGGCCCCTCGACATAATGTAAAATACGGAATGCGTGATTTAGAGGCGAATAGACCATTAATGAAGCAAGTGTTTGTTTAAATTACATTTCGCTCCGCGTTCAGTTTTAATGAGAAGCCGTGCCCTGGTCCCGCTAGACCCCCTAGTCATGATGTCCGATGAACACGAATTAACGAGATATGAAATCTGGAAGGGCCTCGGGCGATCCCAGCCGACGATTCGACACTGACGTCGGGTCTTATTGATTATCCTGTTTGTCTGTGTGTGTGTGTGTTTGTGCGTGTGTGTGTGTGTGTTTAAAGAAGAGCTGTGTTATTTTGAGCATGAACTTTGAAGGTCTCAAATTCTCGCTGTATTTTCAATTGAATTGGATTTATTACGTGGTTGGTTTAGACTAAGCTGGTCTTATGCCAAGCGGCTCGTAGCTTCGGTATAGAAAGTGCTCAGGGGAATAAAATGTCAGATGCGGACCTCTGGAATCGGATGAACCAACCGAGACTAACATTTATTAGGAGAAGCAGTCATATTAGCAATTACCATTACAAGAAAACAAAAATTAAAGCAATAAAGCAATAACATATAACGATACAAATAAGAGTAACAATAAAATTATTACCAAGAATAACTTAGGAAGGCAATTTTTAAAATGACAGAAGCAACGAGCGAGCAAATACTTATGAATCTTACTAAGAACACAGAACGTCGATATTTCTTTTCCCCCGTAGAGGGACAAATGATAGTCACGAAACTCAGTATCACCACGAAAAAGATAGTGATTAATTTCTCTCTCTCTCTCTCTCTCTCTCTCTCTCTCTCTCTCTCTCTCACCACACACACCAAGTCCAGTGAAATAGAATTCTCAGTACACTGGCATGAGAGGTCAATCATTCATAAAGACTCTCTCTCTCTCTCTCTCTCTCTCTCTCTCTCTCTCTCTCTCTCTCTCTCTCTCTCTCAAGAGAGGATAAGGTGTGAGTAAATTACAATTAATTTGTAAATATGTTCAGTCATTCTTTCATCATGCAAAACACAACCAACATTATATACATATGCATACATACATACTTACATAAAATACACACACACACACACACACACACACACACACACCCACAACACACACACACACATATATATATATATATATATATATATATATATATATATATATATATATATATATATATATAGTAAGCCACGAAGGAAAATAAATTGGATACATAAGAAAAATAGGGAAAGATTTATGTTATCTTTCACATATATTAAATATTTGTTTTAATAAAGCCCACAAAAAGTTTTATAGTGTAAGTAACACGGAGAAAGGAAATTCTAAGAACACTCTTAGTTTACCTTAATTTAACGGATTTGAAACCATTAAAACGTTGTTAAAAGCCTTTAAGGTCAACCTTGTTTTTTCCTATAACACACTAAAAGGAATGTTAATAAAATATGGCCCCAAGGAAGCAAAAACATAAACATATAAAATTCCATGTATGGACTGCCCTTCCTTTTATCTCGGACAGTCGAGCAAGGGCTTAGAAGTAAGATTAAGCCAGCATGAATACTCTGTAAAAACTGGCCAAACATCTAATGCCATATTCATTCACCTAAGTAGTTCAGTCAAAAGGTCAAAATGTGTCTTATCACGAAATCTTTTAGAATCTGCTATAATACAACTTACTTCACATTATAATTTTAATGTAAGTCGTGGCTTGTTTCATTTAGACCCTTGCATTTGTAACATGTTAAGAATGACCTCAAAGATATAATTACAGACTTAAATACAAATCAGTTGCACAGATATCTTCATTGTATATGTAAGTTTAATATGTTATTGTGAATAAATGTATTGTTAAATAAGTCTTTTGTTTTACCAAAAGTGCTGAATAGCTGTCATCCTATACTATCCTTTAATTGTCTTGACCTTGTGTCTGAGCAGATTGACTTAATCTTTTTGTTTTTTAAATTGTACCCATGTTTATGCTTGTTTGGAAAGGTTACTCTTTCTCCAGGTGTGCCGGATTCTAGGTACTAATCTCCTTATAATCCCTATCTGTCAGTTATATGAGCTTTCCTGTATTGTAGTTCCTCATGTAAGTCAGTTTATCTGCTAAGTAAAGGGCGTTGAACGTCGAAAGATCTTGCGGAAACTCCGTTGTTTATTTTTCCTTCGTGGCTTATACCTTTATTTATGGACTTATCACGTTCCAAACTTTCGTGATTCAGTTATATATATATATATATATATATATATATAATATATTTATATATATATATATATATATATATATAATATATATACACACACACACACATATATATATATATATATATATATATATACATATATATATATATATATATATTTACACACACACACACACATATATATATATATATATATATATATATATCTATATATATATATATATATATATATATATATATATATATATATATAAGCAGTTAGGTATCAGAGCGTAGAAAATATTAACCTTGCATGCATTTGTGGATAAACTAATTTTATACATATATTCCTTATTGATGAAATTGCATTAAATTGGGCTGTGCGCAATATACATAGCTACACCTCTCATCAGTATAACGATAACCTTTCATCGTAAAATCAAATCATGGGCGAAAAAAGTGAATAAGTAAATAAATGAAACAAAGAACAATTATACGGTTTCCGTTACCACGGGAACTTTTGTAACAACAACAAAACAAGAACACATTTCCAAATAAGCAATTCTATCTATTCCCGCAAACCAAAAAAGGAACTAACTATTCCCATAACAAAACACAGGTTGTCGTTTTGACTTCCGCGAATCCTGTGTAGTTTGGAGACAGAAAGGGATTTTTTTTCTTTCTTTTTTTTAACTGGCGCCAGAAACTGATTCCGATTGCATCAGTCGCAACACAACCATTTCATGTAATAACAAAATGTGCTTTAGGAATATAAAATGCAAGATAAAAAGTACCTTGAAATATGCATTATATCGTTAAATTATTTTACCTTAGGATATATGTAAGATGTAAATTGTATTGCAATATCAAGTAAAATGAGAATGTGCCTTAGGACAAAAAAAAAACTGACTCGGCAATTTAAAGAAAAATGTTAACATGCATGATACGATACATATACGAGTATAGCATAAAATATACTGCAGTATTATGTACAAATGTGCAAGGGTTTGCAATCGAAATAAATACGGGTAAATTTATGTATTAAAAATAATAATATCTCCAATATAACCAAATATTTAGACGTCTCACCCGGTGGTAAATAACAAAAGGAGTCCCCATGACCTCATCGAAGCCGAGCCACAGAAACTTGTCATTGTACAAAGCTAACGTTAGAAAATCAGGGAAATCGGAACCATGTACAGAATTCCAAAGATTAATTGTAAAGTATAAGAATCCCAGATCTAAGCAATCCTGGAATCGCTGATCAAAGCAGAGTCAGTCAGAGTTAAAGATTAATATCTTTCTGTCCATTTGAACAATAAGGTACAATACGAAAAAAAATTAGTGTCAGCAAACTAGCAGGATATAAATGCACCAATAACTACCTTCAGTATATTTAAAACCATCTAATAAATATACATACATACTTAAATGTATACAGGAACGTTATTTATAAAAATTAAATATCAGTAGAGATTTAATATCGCAGTCATAAATGAAATACCTGCAAAGAAATAATTTTCGTATTCGTGAGAGTCAACCTGGGAAATGGTCAACCTGGGAAATGCTGAATATAAACGCTGGTTGTCGGAAACCCTCAGAGAAGAATTCCTGATTCCACCACGATTCCTCCTTCCAACAGCCGAGGTGGAACCGCTGAGAGACAGCTGTCACGACTAACCTATATTATTTAATTTAATACCCAGTAGGCGTTTCTGCAAAACTGAACGGTGTTTGTATATACCTATATATATATATATATATATATATATATATATATACTATATATATATATGATATATATATATATATAACATAGCATATATATATATATATATATATATATATTATATATATATTATATATATATAGAGTATATATATGTGTGTGCGCGTGTGTGTGGATATGCATATATGTTTCTTTTACAGACTTCCGGTCTTTATAAAAGCGTTTTTAGTAATCCCAGCTGACAACAGGCCTGGATCGTACCGAAATATATGCAACATTAGTCGAGTGACTTACCACTGAGCCGATTCATTTTTTGAACTCTGGAGGGGCAATTTCAGTTGAAACACTTCCGTTTCTACTCTTAGCACTTCAGGATCGACTGATAGGCCATACAGCCCCATATATATATATATATATATATATATATATATATATATTTTATATATATATATATATATATATATATATATACGTATATATATATATATATATATATATATATATATATATTATATATTTTTATATATATAAATAGATTTTACACCGTTCAGTTTTGCAGAAATGCTTATATATATATATATATATATATATATATATATATATATATATATTATATATATATATATCATGAATAACTTGATCAGAAGTATAAACGTGATACTATGTATAAAATAAAGGTTTTTTCCTTAGTGGCAAAAAACCATTATATATAATATATATATATATATATATATATAATGTACCCTAAATACACACACATATATATATAAAAATATATATAAATACATTAGACGTAAGTATATAAAGGTAATGCCACGGAGGCAAATGAAAAAAACGTGTTTTAATTTTCCTTTGTGGCATTACCTTTATTTATACATAGCATCCCGTTTTACATACTTCGTGATCAAGTTATATAAATATATATATATATATATATATATATATATATATATATATATATATATATATATATATATATATAAAAGAACCGAAATATTCGACCACCTAGACCACTGACAGGTATTGACAGCTAACACTCTTCCTTCCACCTCATTGGTTGCAAGGGGTGAATTCCTTTCCGTCCCATTTCGTCCATCGCTCCTCCTCCATCCATCTACTTCCATCAACCTATCACCTAGTGTCAATACTGGCAGGCTATGGGTAACACGGTGAGAGTGAATTCTGACCTGTTTTGGGGAAAGGCCATTCAAATGGTGCACTAGGGACCTGAGATGGCCTGGTATTGTGTATTACCTTTACAGAATACATTCTATTTCGGCTTCGTGTTCGAAGTGGTGATCTTGTTGATGCTGGCGATAGACGAATGAGAGGAGAGAAAATGATGAACCATATTTTCATAAAGAAAGTACTTGTGTTCTTTTAACGACCGAATTATCGTGTTACTTACAAGACCAACAAGTATACAATTTGCACCTTAGAAAGAATGTCTATTTAATATTATTTCTACAATTCTAAAATATAAAAGCGATATTCTAATCCAAAACAAGAGAAAGGAAACCCACAACAAGAAGGGTAAAATTAATATCCTGTTCATCCCAGGGAACACGAATGGTAACTTTTCCACATGGCAATGAATATCGGTATTAATATTCATGAAACCTCCATTTAATTACTATTTCCATATGAACGAACAGGTTCGTCTATGTCACAAAGAGTTTATAAATTCTTATTTCTAAAGTTTTGTATTAGATTTACTAAGCTAAGCGGAGGAAATCTTCCCATCTGCTGTTAATATTTTGAGAAAAATTAAATTAACCCCCTCTTAACAAAGCGCAAGGAGTAAATATAAATGAAATCATCATGAATATTTGAGCGGCAAAAGGAAACCCGGCAATATAAAACAAAATAAATAGTCTATAGCTGTTTATTGAAACCTCTCTCTCTCTCTCTCTCTCTCTCTCTCTCTCTGGTATCGTTCCACCATCCAAGGGTGCCAATTCTTAGCTGGCTTTCCCCTAAATCCCTTATCTAATCAATCTTCTCTTGTTGGTTCCTAGGCGGAGGAAAAGCTGTCAGTTCCACGTAAAGTGGTTTTGAGGTAGGCTTAAACTAAACCAGGGAAAACTTTGGATGCCTACAGCTAAATATACGAGAGAGAAAAAGAATCAAACTCGCTAGGTGCCTCTTAGGTAATAAGAGGCACTAAGCGACTGAAAAAGAAATTCAAGATACAACATAAGTAAAAAAAAAAACGAAATAAAGATCTGACATAAACAAGGGTAAATGCAGGAAGAAATTCCTGTTATCAGTACGGCAAACTAAAACAAATGGATAGGTTCTGTGAATAAAGTGATATTTACATATCTTAAAGAGAGCACGAGGCCTCCTTACAGCTGTGTTTTACAAGACAATTCTTTAATATTATGAATGACCAGTCAATAATGTATTATCCCTAACTTTTCGAAAGGATAAATATTTTGGAATATATAAGTAGACGATGCCAATTCACTTATAGGACCCAATGTATACAGGAACGCTCATGAGGAAAACATACAGGCGCACACATATACGCAGTTACACTGACACATATCAACCTACATGAACTCATAGGCTCGTGGGTATAAATATTAAAGGAGAAGCACTCCATGAGATCTCTCCAGGATACTTGAGGCATAAGGAAATCAACAAATATATCGCGAGTTAAATTAATCAGAGAAGGAACATAAGGACACTTTTATAACAGATATGTTGTCAAAAAAATCAGCAAAAAACTGACAGAAACAGAGTTAAAAAGTAAACTTACGTGCTGAATGAAAAGGCTGAAATATAAAGACATAAAATGAAATGTAAAAGAAATACTGATGAAAAGAGCCGACATCGAAAAGAACGAAATAATACAGTAAGAAATAACTTGTTAATTAGATTATGAACCTTTGCTGA
>NC_061107.1:94578913-94583913 GCF_015104395.2 Macrobrachium nipponense
ATTTCAACATTTCAGTTACTTAGGGTTTCCTTTATATCATTTCTCAATGAAAATTTCACATCTCTCTCTCTCTCTCTCTCTCTCTCTCTCTCTCTCTCTCTCTCTCTCTCTCATACATATATACATACACACACAAATACATGCAAAAACAACGAAATTTCATAATGCAGCACGAGAACGTACGAGGAGTAACTTGAAAAAATTTAATTCAACTCAACTTACACCTACTTAGTTATATTTAGTACCTAAATGGATTAGAAAAGGCAATACTAACTGGAGTATTACTGACAGCAAAAGCGAGGTACTTAGCGAGAGGTTCTAGAGAATCTGCTTATGTCGACCTTATACTGAGAATGATTTAAAATGGGACCAAAACTTCGAGGGCTGGAAACACCCACACACCCAAAGTATAAAGATGTTTAGGAACTGAAGGGCTGCAGAAAGGACAATAAAAAACTCCTCTAAAATCAGTAACACACCTTACATCCACAACTGTTTCCAGGCATTCTGTACCGCTAAAGGATTCGATGGCAATTCGCACATTCAGCAGCTTTCTTAAAACTCAAGTTCTACTGCTTTCATTTGCATTAAGTAGCATTCTAACACCCAATGAAAGTCTCGGACACAAAAGAACCCTTGCGCAACTCAGTAACTAGAATCAACACCTAACACTCACGAGATGAACCAAACAAAAACTTCTTTCAGTTTTCTTCTGAAGATTGAAAAAGAAACCCACAAATTCAATTTGTAACTTGTTTACTTCTAAGTATTTACATTTAGTTTGACCATTTCTGAGACTCCAATGGTTCCAGAGCGACCCAGGAGCTCCTGAAGCATTCAGCTACTCTAAAAGCTCCTTTCTCGGCAGAGCTTAACAACGCCCCGACGACACTGTTGTTTGAGATAAGCCCAAGAGATAAGAACGGCCTTTCAACACGGGAGCGAGTACGGCTTTTACCAACGGATGACAACACTCTTCTCTATGGGCCGGCGAGAGGGATGTATCGCTTCACAGTTCGCACCAAGGACTAGGCGATGAAGGGCGTGAGAACCTCGCCTGCTGTTCAGGGGATGATACGTCGTCGGTTGATAAGCAGATGGAGAAGGATGGGAGACAACCGAAGCTTTCCAAAAATAACTTACACAAGACCTGGAGCTGTTGGAGACAATAAACCTTTTTTTCCTAGTAATTTTCTTACAGAAAAAAAAATAAGTGGAGAGGGGGAACCTAGCCAACCACAATTCGCAACAGAAACTACTTATCAGATATATTGATAAAATAAACCTAGGGGACTCAAAATTGTCTAACAGGCATAATTTGCATATTAGCATACAATAAAAATAGCCATTTAACATCTCTTTCCAATTTACCTTCGGGGGTATATATTATGCAGTTCTTATACCACCCACAGAAGACTGTTTCTTATAACTTTCATGGAAGACTGGTATTTCTCTCTCTCTCTCTCTCTCTCTCTCTCTCTCTCTCGTATCAAAACTCAGATGGAATGAAAAATATTGGTTTATAACATCACAAACAGGCAATACTGCCTGAAAACACATGATAATAAACTCCTCCTTGGGGATTTTCAACGCCGAACTGCAATAATTCAGTGCTTATGCATATTTATATTGGGATCCTCTTCTTTTATTCCCTTTAAAGCTAAGTGGAATAGGCACTGTCCTGATACTTCACTTTGTCCGCAAGTTCAAATCCCTCAGAAGAAGGTTACTATTAGCTTTGGTTGTTAAGTGGCCAAAATTGTTTAACCTTTCAACATACATACACACACACATCTGGAGACGTATATGTTACGTTTCTGCTTCTTTACAAGAGTTCTAAAACCATCGATGCATTAAAGAAAATGATATTTACTATAGTAAATTCATATCAACCGTGATTTGATATCTAGGCCAGTCCCTTACGACGCTCCTGATTGGCTGCTGATAAGCCAATCACAGGGCTGGAACTTCTCAGTCTCTCTCGAGAGTTCACATAGGCAGGATGTATGTTACACCTCTCCTGAAAGACGTATCCCTCAGAGGAGGTGGAACATAGAACCTACCCATGTGAACTCTCGCTAGAGACAGAGTTTCCAGCCCTGCGATTGGCTTATGAACAGCCAATCAGGAGCGTCGTAAGGGACTGGCCTAGACATCAAATGCATGGTTGATGTGAATCTACTACAGTATCATAGGTATCTCATATAAGGTTGAAAAATTTCCAGTGAATTATTTATTTCTCGTTTTTTGCACCTTTTTCTCCTACATACTTTGAACTTAGCACATGCCCAGATTTGGGGTGAGAGAACACCATCTTTCCTTGTCTACTGAGGATCAGTAAGGAAAATAACAACAACATAAATGCTCCTACTATATCAATATTCGAATTATTTCTAAGTATATGCTATCGTAACAACAACAACAACAATAATAATAACAATAAAGTTCAGTCAACACATTCCACATTTAATATAAAAAAAAACTAATCCAAGTACTCGGATTTCTTTTCTTCGTTAAGGACATTAAAATAAAAAAACCACATTCCTAAAAAAGTCTCATGTTTTAAATAGCCCATTAATAACTACCCATCAAATCACTTCTATTTATTTATCAATTTGTGAACATATTTTTTCTTTTCTTATAACAGATGTCTACTTTCAGTATTTCCTTTTATCTTCTGTTACTTCTTTTAGAATTAACACAATATTTTTTGGAAGCTTGAATTGCAATTCATTGGCCCTTGTGGGTCTGTTCCATGTGAATAGGTTTCAACTCCCTAAATAATAATAATAATAATAATAATAATAATAATAATAATAATAATAATAATAATAATAATAATAATAATAATAATACTTGAGAAACAAATCCAGTTATGTATGGGTACATATATTTAAAAATAAAATTTTTAATATATTTGTACCCATACATAACTGTGGGTATGTTTCTCCATTTCAAAACTCATGCTACTTTGAGTATTTCTTAAATAATAATAATAATAATAATAATAATAATAATAATAATAATAATAATAATAATAATATAATAATATAATAATAATAATAATAAATAATAATATAAGGAACAACTCTCTATCACGAGAGTATATATAATGTTCTAAAGGGTCCACAATAATACAAAGTCCAAATCTGAAGATGAACCCAGGGAAGGGTTCGAAAGCTTTCGTTAAAGTCTTCAAAATTATTACACGGACTTTTTACACTTTGTATTATTGTGGACCCTTTAGAACAATAATAATAATAATAACAAATGAACTCGTGAGGACACGCAACATCAGACATGACGGTTACCTTTAACAGTGCCGAGTAATTACTCCTGGTATTTAGGCATACTCGTATTAATTAATCCACTAAGTATGCAATTCCTTGTCTGAAAACACAAACACACAATTGTTACAATAAAATGACATACATTCTTAGCAGTTGAGTAAATAACAAGATATTACGCAACGATGATTGCTTGCGTTGGGTTCATTACCGAATATTGGGTCACAGTAAATAATAATGTATTCCAAATACATGTGTTTTTTGACACCTCCTGTATAATACAGATACATGCATACATACATACATACATACATACATACATACATACATCACACACACACATATATATATATATATATATATATATATATATATATATATATATAATATATATATAATGTGCGTGTGCCTGTGTGCGTGTGCGTGTGTGCGTGTGTGTGTAAATTCTAGTTAAAATTCGCTGATGCCTAATCTTAGGTGCAATCGCTTTCAACTGTAAGTAATCTGCTTGAGAATGCCGTCGAATGAAGCCGGGATATCTTGCACTCTATCGTTTTCCTTTTCATTTTGGATATATATCTGAATAAATTTCAAATAACGTTTGCTAAAGCACATGTATATACATAGTATATATATATATATATATATATATATATATATATATATATATATATATATATATATATATAATGTGTGTATGTGTATGTATGTAAAAATGTATAGGCCTCCGAGAGTACAGTCGTATACATACGATGAAATACACAGATATGCCTGAACACCAGTACACAGAACTTATAACTAACCCGAAACGACAAGTTATTCCATTAACGTTAATGAATGCAGAATAGTGTATTACCTAAACCCGCCCTCAATTAATGTGGAATGCTTGTAGTACCCACTATTAAATACCTTCCAATATAGTCCAACACTCCAGTAATCCCAATATCCCCTCGTGATAGGGTTGCGTGAGTTAGCGCGTATGAGGGATAGCTCAACAAAATTTACTCTCTGGGTCATAAATACAACCCTCATCTTTTCATATTTATACGCACAGACATGCAGTTTTTACAAGTCATTTCTTTACAAAACGGAGATACATTCATTCCCCTGAAGAGTGTCTGTGTCTGATTGCTTGGATCTATATGAACTAGGGGCCCTTAATGTCAAATTTTATATTTAACAGGGCGTTATCAGGCCTCCAGCTTAAAATCTACGGTCAAATAGAGTGATGTTTCACCAAACAAATATTAAAATAAATACGCTATATTCTATTAGAGATAATTTTTCTGTGCTGTGTAACACGCGCAGTACTAATTTTATTTTTTTTTACATTTTCATTGTAAAAAATAAATCATAAATATCCTAAGCCAAAATTCCTGTATCTTTAACTCTACGCCAAACACCCTTTTCTTCCATAGACCTGTCCTACCCCCCCAAAAAGAACAAGAATAACAACTAAGTAGTTTGTAGGCTTACTCCCCAAGTAAGTGAAAATGAGTTTTAAAATCTTTGTTCTCGACGTTATTGTGACCAAATATAGATACTTCAATACTTGGGTGATTCCGATGACGCATTAAGAGTAAAATATGGTCGACGTGGTATAATGAATCTTTGTGGAAGAGAACCACAAATTTTTAGAAAGTGTTTTAACAAATAATATCTACTGTTATTACTGCTATTAAATATACTGCTTCTACCTTCGTTATATAGTTA
>NC_061107.1:94588913-94598913 GCF_015104395.2 Macrobrachium nipponense
CAAAGCCACCTGATAAGAAATGTTCGATAATGACTAAGTGGCAAACGAGAGAGGTTGCCCCAGCAGTTTATCAAAGGGCTGGACCATATTTTTACTTGTTTCTCACCATGGCTTAAAATTGTATTTCGCCAACAAACCAGTGAAAAGCACATACAAAAATTCTAAATTACCACATTTTCTGATAACCGCACTGACATTTTTTCATATCCAAGACATATTTCACAACAACCTTTCCTTTGAATGTACACAGAGATACATAAATTAAGAAATATTTATATGATATAATGAAGGAACAGAATTTCCAAAACTGTCCCAATACGAAAATCCGATAAAGGCGTAAAAGTTTCATATAATGAAACACTGAACTAAACATAAAACGAAAAGTTATGCACTTTTCGCTAGCTCACATATTGGATCGTCTCTCTTTTTCCGTTTCATTTCCATTCATAGTCTCTTCGAATTTCCATATTATCCGGACATCTTGTTCACTTACCTTCATTAAAAAGCAAATCCCTTAATTACTCATCCGAATAAATCTGCAATTTACCTTTTTAAAAATCCTGTTTATATAAAAATATTATGCATCCAACATTATTCTAATGAAAACTGAGAACTTTCAAAAAGCTAATTATTTATTAATCAACTCGTTTCAAGAAAAAGAGAGCAAAAGACATAAGGAAAATTACGGTTGAGAAATTACAAAATTGAATATTATCTAGACAAACACAAATCCAGAACATGAAGAACTAAGAGCTGAAAACTGCTCTAATCAAAAGACGCTGCATCGCCTTTATTTATGAATCACAAAAACACAGTTGGATTACTTGGAGCACCCAAGGCTCTTCATTATAAAATACATTTATCTGGAACGACAAATTTCCAATCAAGTAAGAGACACCTATGAATAATGTACATCGTTGCAATGTATCAATACCAGAAGTCGGAAGATAAAAAAATTTAATTAATATCATCTTAATATTCTCATTACTCCCTTCATCACATTAAAGAATTATAATCACTATTATAGTTATCCTCATCACTTTAACCCCGATTTATTTCACTTTCCTCGTACTTCCCAAACATCCTGCTTTCCTCTCTCTCATCCTCCACTTTCCCCTTTCCTTATTTACCATCGTTTTATCTTATCCCATCTCCAATATTCCGAACTCCCAGCATGAAGCATTTTCCTACGCCATTCCGCCCCGACCCCTTTCTCACCCACCCCCAACGCCTCCTTCTCTTTTATTTCCCCCCCTTTTCCACTTTTATCTGTTTCTTAATTCCTCTCCCTCTATTTGCACTGTTCCCTTCCTCCCGTGAACCAATCTCAGAATTTACTCTGGGTTATCTTTGCAGCGGCAGTTCAACATACAAATCAATCAATCTCGGGTTTCCCCGTGTCGCCATTTCCCCCTTGTTCCTTTCCTTGAGACATTTCCATTAGTTCGAAACTCCTCTCCCCTTCCGAGCTTCAGCCCAGATAAATTAAAGACACTGGCACACACACACACACACAGAGAGAGAGAGAGAGAGAGAGAGAGAGAAAATAGCACGCTAGTACTTTCCCCATAGCAATGATGATGATTATATATTAAGAATAAGGAAGAAGAAAATATAATCGACAACACCAGAAACATGCATAAAATGACTTCATCCTTCATTTCAGATAACTCCTTTTGACAGTTACATTACAGAAACCTATGATTTCTAACGCAAACAACAAAAATAAGTTAACAAACGTGCAGTGCAAGCAAAGAGAAGCATACGTAAAAGAATAGGAGGTGAAGAATTTCTGCTAATAGTTTTTGTTCAAAGGCAAAGACTATGATAAAGTCTTTGTGGAAAAGGAGAGAACACTCCACAAACCCACGGCACAAGAACAAGGCAAAACGCGTGTGACCAAAAATCATAAACAAGGGTCCGGAAACTCAGGACCTACGTATGTTGAGCGGGGAAGCACGATTCTGCTACCAATTTTTCAAAAGGCCTTCACGAGCCCCCGAACCGAACCTCAAGCCAATAAAACAACGCTTAGGCGTCCTTTTCAGTCTGCTGAAATATGCAAAAGGGCTCCTTGTTTCCGCTCTATTGCGTTTCTGTCTACTAATTCCATGAAGCACCCAGCCACCATCCTGGCTGGGCGCCCTGTGGATTTTTTCAGGAACAAACTGTGCAGGAGCCATTCCAATTGGAAGCACATCACGCGGTGCCAGACAACCTGGAACTCACACACTCAAAAATTTGACTTTCCTCTGGGATCCATGTCAGGTGGGTGGAAGTGTTCATTTAAGCCTATTCGTAACTAGGAAGTGGTGTTCATTTAGTTTTTTTTCTTTTCTCTCTTTCTTGTCAGAGAAGTGAGCAGTTTCTTCTAGCATTTCCTTGTCATGGAAGTGAAAGCGTTCCATCTTTTTATTTCTTGTCGTACTAGCGGAAGTAATTTTTTTTTTCTTTTGTCACCTTCAATGTTGTGGTAGAGAAGCTGTTATCCTCGCTGCACTGAAGCAGTTCCATTTGCGGTTGCGAAAAATAACTTTCAATGTGTGTGATTCTGTACCCGGTGATAAATGGACAAATGGCTATATTTGACACTTTAAATTACCTTGATTTACGGAGAAGTAAAAGATAAAAAACAAGAGGAGAAACATTTTTAATATGCTAATTTGTAACAATTCTCTCTCTCTCTCTCTCTCTCTCTCTCTCTCTCTCTCTCTCTCTCCTCTCCTATCTCCTGCACGATCGTCGTCTCTCTCTCTCTCTCTCTCTCTCTCTCTCTCTCTCAACGCAAGTCAATATACACAAAAAGTAAACGTATTCGCAACTCAACCACAGAGACCAAAGTTTCTTAATAACAGCTAATACTGAGCAAACTAATTCATCAGCCGAATCAACATAGTATCGACTTCTGATAACACTGAAATGATTTGGCCCGAACTTCAGATTAATCACTGAATACATAATTGATTTCGGTCATTATCACGCAGGTGGATGAAAAAAAAACTTTGGATGAAAAAAAAAAACTTATGTTGGTTAAAATTAAACCCAATATCAAACATCTGACGAAAAATAAAAAACAATAAATTACGCAAGCAATACCTTTTGGACAAACATAAAATCTTTTGCTGAAAAGCAAGCGATACGACTCGGAGAAATGCTAATTGAAATAAAACCCTGAAGTGGAATAATAATAATAATAATAATAATAATAATAATAATAATAATAATAATAATAATAATAATAATAATAATAATAATATCCCTGAAGAGGAATCTGGAAAAACTAGAGTCTGAAGTAGCTCCGGGACTCCAAAGGAGGCAAGGACTGTGATAGACAAAAAAAAAATTCATATTGATAATAATAATAATAATAATAATAATAATAATAATAATAATAATAATAATAATAATAATAATGAACCAAACAAAAACTTCTTTCAGTTTTCTTCTGAAGATTGAAAAAGAAACCCACAAATTCAATTTGTAACTTGTTTACTTCTAAGTATTTACATTTAGTTTTACTCCACACTCGAGTACTTTCAGGCCCTTCTGTGGCCCATTCTCAAGAGATGTTGGGATGTTAGCCTGGGTCAAGGCCCAGCAGTCTTCTGGAACTTCTTCTCGTTGTGCTGTCATTTATGCGATGGGCTGTTCTGGTTTCTTGAGAGTTGCCAATCCCCTCTTGTCGCTCTGATATCCTGAGCTGATGGTCAAATGGATTCACCCTTGTGGTAAGGGTGTGGTCACCGTAAGTCTGTTGGGCAGGAAACCTAATCTCCAGGTCAGCAGGGTCAATCTTAGCTTCTTTTAATATCAAAGCTCGGCTTATGGGATCTTCTGAGGTAAAACCTTTGTTTCCTTCAATTACTTTGATCTCTCTGATAAGCGCACCTTCTACTACCCTCCTGTGACTAATTTTGTTGCTTTTGTATATAAGCCTACTGTTTTTGAAATCCATCCTATGGTCATTTTCCCAACAATGTCTAGCTATAGCACTCCCCTGAGAGTTAAGCTGTACTGCCCTTCTATGTTCTTGGACTCTAGTCCTTATTCCCCTACCTGTTCCCCATTCACATATCAGTCCTCCACAATTATTGCAATTGATTATGTATACCCCCGCTACATCATCTGTATTACTGTCTTCTCCTTCCAATTTATTTTTACATACTTTGTTTTTAAGGTATTATCAAAGGTATATACAAATTTATATTGACTTTCTTTCATTTTTGAAGTGATTTGTTCATTTTAGGCATAAAAGGGAGGGCAACTATTTTCTTGTTTTCTTTATTCCATGTACTCTCTACATTCGCTCTGTAAAACTTTTTTCTAGCTTTGGTGAGTGCCCTTTTTCTGAACCATTCCGGGTATGCTAATGCATCGAAGCTTTATCGATGTAATTTATTTCTTGCTCTATCTTGCAAGGGTCACACGTTCTCATTGCCCAAAGAAATAAACCTGTTAGAACCCCTATTTTTATATCATGACTATGAAAAGAGAAGAAATGAATAATATGAGTTTGTATGTGTGGGCTTTCTATATGTGCTTGAATTCATATCCTGTTTTTCTTTTCTTTCTATGAGTATGTCTAAAAAGGGCAGTTTATTATTTGTTACTTTTCTCTAAAGTGAACTGGATATTGTTATCAAACTTATTGAGGCTCATCTAGAAAAGTTTCTATTTTATTTCCATCCCCTTGCAGAATAGCAAAAATATCATCCACGTATCTCCACCATCCTTGCAGTTTTAAGTTAGGGACATTCACATTAGGAACTAGATTAGTTTCGAAATATTCCATATAGATGTTAGCGAGTATAGGTGATAATGAGGACTAAACATAATGAGGGTATTTTCAATCCAAACATCGAAATAGGCGTCTTCCTTGAGTTGATCAAATTGTGTGTCAGTGATACTTATTTCACGTTTGAGGGACATGTTTACAAACAGATATGTGGAGTAGCTATGGGGTCCTCATTATCACCTATACTCGCTAACATCTATATGGAATATTTCGAAACTAATCTAGTTCCTAATGTGACCCTGCTGACCTGGAGATTAGGTTTCCTGCCCAACAGACTTACGGTGACCACACCCTTACCACAAGGGTGAATCCATTTGACCATCAGCTCAGGATATCAGAGCGACAAGAGGGGATTGGCAACTCTCAAGAAAACCAGAACAGCCATCGCATAAATGACAGCACAACGAGAAGAAGTTCCAGAAGACTGCTGGGCCTTGACCCAGGCTAACATCCCAACATCTCTTGAGAGAATCGGCCACAGAAGGGCCTGAAAGTACTCGAGGTGTGGAGTTAAAAACTAAATTGTAAATACTTAGAAGTAAACAAGTTACAAATTGAATTTGTGGGTTTCTTTTTCAATAATAATAATAATAATAATAATAATAATAATAATAATAATAATAATAATAATAATAATAATAATAAAGTTAAATCGTCAACACCAACTACATAAATCAATATCACCCAAAAGAAAAATTAAATAAAGCCAAAATGACGGCTAGAAGAAAAGCCGTGACATGCTACCTGTTTACACCAAGGACAGCCATCAACCAAATTCTCACAGGAGCCACATCTTATCGGAAGATGACCCGAGGGGCGAAGACCTCAGTGAAAAAATGCCTGGACAAGTACCCACCGTATGATAAAAGGTCATAACAGGTCTCGTTTTTTTGACCTCTTCACCTGCACGCTTGGAAAAACGACAACTTGAAATCAGTCTCTCTCTCTCTCTCTCTCTCTCTCTCTCTCTCTCTCTCTCTCTCTCTCTCTCTCTCTCTCCATTAGCTATTTAATGTAAATGAAATAACAGTAACTTTAATCAAGATCAAAGAACACACGCATCTGTGCAATTACAATCAAACAAACGTACTCGCTGTATCAGTAATAGCAACCTTGGGATAAGCGAATAAACCTGAGAAAGAGAGAGAGAGAGAGAGAGAGAGAGAGAGAGAGAGAGAGAGAGAGAGAGAGAGAGAGAGAGAGAGAGAGAGACTGTGTTTAAAGACATTCATCAAGGGCCAAAGCAAAATAAACAAATTCCAAGGCATCTTTCACTACTTGAAATCACTCCCCTCTTCAACGTCTCTCTCTCTCTCTCTCTCTCTCTCTCTCTCTCTCTCTCTTCTCTCTCTCTCTCTCTGCCAACAAGAAAGGAAAATACTTTAGACCTAGATTTGTGAACGAGATGAATTATGTTAAAGAAATAATAGTTTATAATGCGAATATTTCAGACCATAATGTCATAGAATTAACAGTTCATTCCAAAGCAAGTAAGTATATCTTAGTTTTACCAGACCACTGAGCTGATTAACAGCTCTCCTAGGGCTGGCCCGAAGGATTAGATATTTTTACGTGACTAGGATTCAATTGATTACCTAGCAACGGGACCTACAGCTTATTGTGGAATCCGAACCACATTATATCGAGAAAGGTATTTCTATCACCAGAAATAAATCTCTCTTGTTCCGCGTTGGCCGGGTCGAGAATCGAACTCGGGCCACCGAGTTAGCAGCCGAGTGCGAAGTCCACTCGGCCAACGTGGGACCTCCAAAGCAAGTGAAAATAGAGATAAGCAAGAAATGAAAAAGTGGGAAGGATATGGAAAATACAACTTCTACAGTAAAAATATAAAATGGTCAGAAATTAATGAAGAATTAAACAAAGATTGGGATAACATTTTCGTAAGTGATGACATAAGGGTAAATACGGAGATATTATATAAAATATTGGAGAAAATAGTGGAAAAATATATACCGAAGAAGAAAAGTAAAACATCATTCATGCATAACCAAGAGACAGAAGGATCTTTGTTCCAGAAAATCAGAAAGTGGAAAAAAGGTCTTGCAAAAGAAAAAAATGCATGGAAAGTTATAGAACTAAAAAGTAAGATAAAGAAAATGCAGAACGAAAAAAATGATTATACAATCAAAAGAAAATGAAAAACGGGACTTGGAAGAAAAAACCCTATTAAATATCAAGCAAAACCCCAAGCTATTATACTCATATGCGAAGAAGATGAATAAAAGAAGAATAGAAATAGGCCCTCTGAGAATTGAAGGGAGATTAACGAATGAAAAAAAGGAAATTTGCAACATACTGGCAGAACGATATAAGAGAGAAAAAAATTCACCCCTAGAAATAGATAATGAAGATAATGATATAGAAGTAAGGGATGAAAATAGTGAATATTTAGCTGACAAATAGATATTAATGAAGCTGATATTGTGCAGGCTATTAATTGAAATTAAAAATGGTAGCTGCTGCAGGGCCTGATGGAAGTTCCTGCTATTTTGTTAAAGAAAGTAGTTCATTCTATCGCAAAGCCACTTGCAATAATTATTAAGACAAAGTGTAGATACAGGCAAGTTTTATGATGAGCAAAATTAGATATATTACCCCTACTTTCAAAAGTGGATCAAGACTAGAGGCAAGTAATTATAGGCCTGTGAGTCTAACATCACATATTATGAAAGTGTATGAAAGGGTAATGAAGAAAATATTATGAAACATTTAATAAAAAATAATTTGTTTAATAAAGGACAACATGGTTTTTCGTACCCGGAAAAAGTACACAAAACGCAACTGTTAGTCCACCGTGAGAACATATTCAAAAATATGAAAAGCGGAAATGAAACAGATGTGGTTTATTTGTTAGACTTTGCAAAAGCTTTTGATAAAGTAGACCATAATATATTAGCGAAGAAAATTAGAAAAACACAAATATCGTGGATAAAGTAGGAAGATGGTTAAAAGAATTTTTACACAACAGAAACAGATAGTTATTGCAAACGACGAGAAATCGGATGAAGTCAAGGTAATATCCGGTGTTCCGCAAGGTACGGTGTTAGCTGCAATACTGTTTGTTATTATGATTGAAGACATAGACAATAATGTGAAGGATTCGGTAGTGAGTAGTTTCGCAGATGACACAAGAATAAGTAGAGAAATTATTCTGATGAAGATAGGAACGCTCTACAAAGAGACCTTAACAAAGTATATGATTGGGCAGAGGTAAATAGGATGGTATTTAACTCTGATAAATTTTGAATCAATAAATTATGGAGACAGAGAAAGAAAGCTATATGCATATAAGGGACCTAATAATGAGACCATCACAAATAAGGAAGCAGTTAAAGACCTTGTGTGATGATGAATAGGAACATGTTATGCAATGATCAAATAGCAACTCTGTTGGCAAAATGTAAAGCAAAAATGGGAATGTTGTTACGGCACTTCAAAACAAACAAGAAAAGCTGAACATGATTATGCTTTATAAAAACATATGTTCGTAGTCCACTTGAATATTGCAATATGATAAGGTCCCACACTATCAAAAGGTATATTGCACCAAATAGAGAGTGTACCAAAGGTCCATTTACAGCTAGAATAGAAGTAAGGACCTAGACTACTGGGAAAGACTACAATTCTTAAAATTATATAGTCTAGAAAGGAGAAGAGAACGCTACATGATAATTCAGGCATGGAAACAGATAGAAGGAATAGCAGAAAATATCATGGAACTAAAAATATCAGAAAGAGCAAGCAGAGGTAGATTAATAGTGCCCAAAACTATACCAGGAAAAATAAGGAAAGCACACAGGACATTAATCCACTACGCACCAGCATCGATAATGCAGCGTCTATTCAATGCGTTGCCAGCTCATCTGAGGAATATATCAGGAGTGAGCGTAGATGTGTTTAAGAATAAGCTCGACAAATATCTAAACTGCATCCCAGACCATCCAAGATTGGAAGATGCAAAATATACCGGAAGATGTACTAGCAACTCTCTGGTAGACATTAGAGGTGCCTCACACTGAGGGACCTGGGGCAACCCGAACAAGATGTAAGGTCTGTAAGGTAAGGTCTCTCTCTCTCTCTCTCTCTCAATATTCCACCCCTGGCCATTCCGAAGCCAAAAAATAAACAAATAAATAAATAAATAAGCTGTGGAACATTTTTCTCTATGCTAATTCAGGTGTGGGATACAAAAATGTAATATATTTTCTCTTTCAGCAACACGTTTGTTTCTCTTAATGGGCATTTAAATATCTCTCTCTCTCTCTCTCTCTCTCTCTCTCTCTCTCTCTCTCTCTCTCTCTCTCTCTCTCTCTCTATGTAACAGTTTTTAAAGACTGATTTGGTGAGTAACACAAAACATCAACAGACTTTTCCCCTTCACACAGTTAACTGCATTTCGTCTTATTGTCCCTGAATCTCCTCCCCAAGGTTCGCTTTATTCTAAGAAAAAGTGTTTTTGTTTATGATATTTTCTTTACGGTACATTATAAAAATCGAAAGCATTCATGACAATAAGCCTCTACCTTATCGGAAAAAAGGGGATGGAGCCAGAAAAGCAAGAAAACAGAACCTATATCAAAACAAAGAAAGATCTTTCATTTCAATTATGTTGTTCGAATGTGGAAGATACGAAACTTTTTGTAATAACCAAACTCAGTCGTACCAATCTCACTGCTTATATAAGAACCACAGTGACTGTCACTGCCATAACCTCAGCAGCACTCCTCACTGTCATTACACCCATAACCGTCAACCTCATTAAAAAACCTCCCACAGCATCTCAAAAAGAATTTCCGAGGGTGTACGTGATGATGTGCCTTCCCGCTGAAAACAAAGATCCCACTCAAAACTTTTTTCTTTTTCTAATTATTCTTTACAGAGTATCCTCGTAGTCATGTTCTAATTAGTCAGACAGTGTCCTCTCTCTCTCTCTCTCTATTTTAATAAATATATGTTCATTATGAATCTAATATACATTACCACAAAATTTTTTTACGTAAATACAAAATGTCGAAATGCGTAAAAGGACACCTTCCATCTTTTTTCCGTATGAGTCTGTATGTGGGTGAACGTTTTTATGCGGCGTCACAATTATTACAAGAGAATAAGAGAGAGAGAGAGAGAGAGAGAGAGGGACAGATGGGAGGAGAGTGGGGGGAGGGAGGGACGCAGGGAGGAGGTCTC
>NC_061107.1:94606413-94636413 GCF_015104395.2 Macrobrachium nipponense
CTGTCTAACTTCCTATATCAAATGTTGTTCCATTCATCATATTCTGCCGACAAGTCATTCGATAAGAATTACCTGAGAAAGATTATCTACAAAGTATGCGTAAAAATGAATAAACAAAAGAGTACAGTAGGCGCTCCCACTGTTCCTAGGAGATTCCAATCCAGATACCCTTAACTGGCTCTGGAGGAGACTGCAGCTGACCTTCTTTGAGCGAGTTAATGGCACTAATATATCAGGAGCCTGAATTACTGACGATTCGCCCGTGACAAAGTGTCTCTTGTGCCGCCACCGCCGCCATGTTGAAGGAGAAACAGATGCAGATGTTGAATTCAAACGGGCGACGGGGAGTAACCAAGGCTGAAGCCGTTCCCCGAATGATAAAATGGCTGGTTTACACAGGACAAGGGTTTATGCAACGCATCCATGTTCATAAATTTGGCACTCAAATGAATTTACAATGAACTACATGGTATGAGGAGGACTTCACGCCTGCGTACGAGGTTGCGAGGACATGCCCACATTCCTCTGGATGTCCTCACCAAACCTCATGCACATTTCATGCTAAGATTTAAAAGACGCGTCAACAGTTTGCTTTAACAAGTGAGGGTGAAGTAAATGACCGCTGACTTTACCGAATCTGTTGTCATATTATCATTACACAGTACATTTCATATGGTTAGTCAAGAAAATTGTTTCGGCCACACAATTTCTTACATATCTGCTCAAGTATGCAGAAATGAAAACAAAATAAAATATAATAAAAAGTCTTTTCCCTTTGCGATACACAGACAACAAATAAGAACAGTTAAAGCATATTTGCAATGTTTGCACAAGGACTTCCAGAACTATTATTTTCATCACCTGCTTTATTTTTGTTTATTTATTTATTTATTTGTTTGTTTGTTTATTTGTCTGCAAGTTTCACGACCGATTAATCGAAGAGCTAAAAATAATACTATTGAAAATAAGTGAGTGGACAATCACAAACGAAAACAAAACACAATAAAATACCGCCGAGTGGCTTCCATAACACTTTCCGGACAATTTTCATCACGACCCACGGGACAATTAGTAACGATTTTGGCAGCGAACGCAGAGACTACTTAAAAACACTTTCCATTAAAAGAGTGGGAATTAGTTTTCAAACACAAATGCTCTATGTAAAATAACTTCTCCCTCAACACCCATCTTTCCGTGTATTCCGCTAAAAATAAACCAGAAGGGTAGACATGGAAAAATACAATTGTGGTTAGACAAAAAATATTTGTATTTGGTAATCAGCTTTACATAAAATGTGCCTTGCACTATCTTACTTTAAATGTTATAATTTTCTTCGGGAACCAAAAACGCACGAATTTCTACCCAACTTTATAACAACAACACCTAAAACTTCAAACGAAATTTTTGAAGATACTCTGAAATGCCTAATAATTGTGGAGAGAAATATAAATGACTTGATTGGGCTATTAAATTGTTGTCAGAAAGACCTGAACAGCAGGTCATTTGAATGAATGAGTCAACTCTAAAAGCGTGCAGCCCAAAAAATCTATCTCTATATAAATCTGCTAAATCTCATAATGCGAGTATACTACGTTTTCTATTATTTATGCATGCAATAAGTTGGCTACCAAATTTTCTTCATTCTCAAAAGTTAATAATGACATTAAATCACTGAGACGAAAAATGATTCCATTTTAAATTGCCAAGTATACAATGGCCTTGCGTTAAATAAAGCCTTTCTCAGCAACTCTGACGTTGGAAATGAACGAAAATGAGCACAAAAGGGCGGGCACTGCATTTCAGAACGGAATGAAAGACCCTGCATTACGGCGATACATTTTTGCAGAACGAACCGCCGGAATACGAATCTAAATGTACTGTTGAGAGTTATCGATTCTCGTGCAAACGAAACATAGGGGGAAAATTCTAACAACTTTTTAGGACCCGGCCGTCAAAACAAGTCGATGGGATGAAAGCTGATATAAATACCTGTTTAAAAACAGGCGCGTATACACACACTCCGCATTAACCGAGCAAACAAATGGAAAACGATGGAACGCAATGTTTCTAAAAGTACTTTATCTAAACGTCAATAAAATGATCCGCAGAACACGAAGTAAACAGACAGAAGCAAACATATCGCAAGCTGAATGTGAAAGCATATGAAGAAAAACTTATGAACAAATATATTTTAAAGGTACTGTATATGGACGATTAAATACAAGCACACAAACGGCCGCCGACCATTCCCCCCCCCACCTCCACACAAACGAAAATTATGCATTCATAGTCTCTTTTCTTCTGATGCATACTTTGGAACGATCTACTGCAAATAAAAATAAATTAAAAACAAATAAAGAAAAACAACTAGATAACAATAAATAAATAAATAACAATCAATAAATAAACAACAATATAAAAATAAACAAGATTAAATAATATTAAATAAATATATTAACAAAAAGATAAATAAATAAAATAAATATAAATGCTTGTGAATGTTTTGCCTCAAGTTAATCACTTCCCTCTTGGTTAAACCGCACCTTTCTCCCTCACTTTTCCCCTTCCTCCTTCACTTTTCTCATGACCCACTGAGTGGGTCCTGACTTTTCTCCTTTCCTCTCTTCTCCGAGCCCGGGCTGAAAGAGGGCACGAAGGAGGCAATCCGTCCCACGTCGCGATTTCCAAAAAAAAAAATGTCGTTCTGCATAAAAGACTCGAGAGACGACTCTTGAGAGAGAGAGAGAGAGAGAGAGAGAGAGAGAGAGAGAGAGAGAGAGAGAGAGAGAGAGAGAGGGCGTGATCAGCGACTATCTCCCTGGGTCTCTGATAATACGAATTTATGCGACACTGATGATGCTGACAACGGCCGACGAGAAGGCATCCAATAAATGCCAGTCGAAATGCAGATAAAGCACCAGAGAGAGAGAGAGAGAGAGAGAGAGAGAGAGAGAGAGAGAGAGAGAGAGAGAGAGAGAGAGTCTATTGTTTGCCATTGTTGACAACAAAAACAAAAGAAAATCTACAGGCCACGACGTAAAGTCATTTGAAATTCATTCGTTCATATTTTGCAAGTCCTCTCAATCCCGTCTCTACTGAAGTGTGTGTGTATGTGTGAGAGAGAGAGAGAGAGAGAGAGAGAGAGAGAGAGAGAGAGAGAGAGAGAGAGAGAAGAAAGCATGACCCGTGATACATTAAAGAAAGACGAAGTCATATAATTCCACTGGTAGTCCTCAGTAATTATCTTTTGAAAAATATCCTAAAACTAGTTCCAAGTACAGTTAAATCCACCCTGAGAGAGAGAGAGAGAGGAAGAGAGAGGAGAACGGGAGGGAGAGAGAGAGAGAGAGAGAGAGAGAGAGAGAGTTCAAATTCAAAACACTCTCTCAATTTAAATGGTTTATTCTCATAAAATCAACATTAAAACTTTTAAAATTGAATACGTTAGTTCTTTACTCTTATATCCAGTACATCATTTTATGTTGCATATGTAAGAGAAATATATTGCGCTGAGAGAGAGAGAGAGAGAGAGAGAGAGAGAGAGAGAGAGAGAGAGAGAGAGAGCACGGTCTCAATGAACCAAAAACCAATTTCAGACGGGTGGCCAAGAAGAGGCGGTTTACATTCATAGGCTCCTCTTTCCCATCTAGGTCTCCTGGATTACTGGGAACACGAGACTGGGCCTAAGGGATACAGGGATAGAAGTTATGGGAGTGGAGTGGGAAAGAGAGGGAGAGGGAATAGATTGGTTAGGGTGGGGGTGGAGGAGGGGGAGGGGGCGGGGTTGGACAAAAGAGTAAAAAAGCTAGTGTTGCATGGTGGTAGAGTGAAAGGACAAGTTTAATCTTCCCTTCACGCGTGGCTGGTATATAGGAAAGGGTAGAAAATCCTGAGCTCAAGGAACCCTATCCTACTATCCCCCTCCCCCAAACTCTCTCTCTCTCTCGCTCTCTCTCTCTCAAATATGAAAACATGAAAGCAAATTTACCTCATCACAAAAAATGCCTGTATTGCACAACATTAATTTACACGACCACCACACCTAAATGATAATGATGACACTAAAAAATCCACAAACCTTTCACCTTCCCTGAACAAACAAAAGACAAACAAACAGACGAAATGAGAGACGAAGAAACCAGTGCGCACGCGCCCAATCTCTCCAGCCACAAGGGACGCGAGAGAGGAAGCCAATCAAAAGCAGCAGCTACGTAAATGACAGATATGTACTCAGCAAACATATCGGCAATGCCTGAAATAATAAGCACGGCGGAAGCAATCTCACCGGAGTCTTTTTATTTCCTTAATATTGTTTCCTTTCCATCATCAAGCCCAGCTGTACGCTCGGTTCGTGTCTGGAAATATTCTTTCTTTCGAAAGTCTCATTTGTCTTGGAGATTATGTTTATTGCATAAAAATCTTTTCAGTTCACTTTTTTCTTGGTCTTGTTTTCCTTTCACCATCAAGCGCAGCGTACTTTTGCTTCGTATCTGGAAATATTCTTCCTTATCATTAAATCTCATTTTTTAGGCGCGACGTCTATCATTTAATTTCTTCTCAGCTTCATAGCTTAGTTTTACGATTTTCTTAATAGTTTCCCTTTCATCATCAAGCGCAGCGTATACGTTTGGTTTGTAACTGGAAATATTCTTTCTTATCTTCAAAATACAATTTTTCTTCGAAGCTGATATGTCTATTATTTTCTTTCTTTTCAGCTTTATTTAATTTTTCTTAAAATTGCTTTCGTTTCATCATCAAACCCAGTGTACGTCTGCTTGGTATCTGGAAATATTATTTTCCTTATCTTCAGATATTTTTTTAGGGGCTGCGTTTATTATCTAATCAAATTCATTTTTTTATAACAATGTTTCCTTTTCATCATCGCTTCCATTCCTAGAACATTTCTCGTTACCTGCAAATTCATTTTCTTAGGAGCTATGTTTATTATTTAATTTATTATTTCCAGTTTGGTTGTTTTATGTACTTGAAATCACCCTAAAATAAGTTTAGCTCTTTCCTCGGCCTTAGCGTTTCTGTTAGAGTTAGGTTCAATAAAGCAAATATGCACTACCAAATATGCAACTTAAATTTATTTCACTTATTTCGTTCTCTTCACTTTTTCGCGCAAAAGCTACAGATTTCCCCGATGCTAATGGGAAGCTTCATTTGGAATCAGCGGACAGGTTTTTAAATCCATATTTCCGCAATAGCGTTAAAGATTTCGCAAATTTCAGCGAGAAACTCAATTTAAAACTGCCAAACAATTTTTCTCAGTACGTTTTTAATAATAAAAGGTAAACAGTTCCCAAATATTTATGGGAAACTTAATTTCCAAGCACCAAGCCTTTAATTACTAAGAGAGAAAAAATTTCAGGAAATCCGAAATGTACTTTAAAGCGCGGTCTAGAGAGACCGTGATTTAAGGGATACCCAAAAACGTCAAACTCGTACTTACAATAGGGATACCATAAACATCATTTAGACGAGTTAAAATGTACATAAACATTTTTAATAATTTACGTTTGTCTTCGAAAGGAGAGTCGAATAAAGCAATTTCTTCATATCTGTTCTGATATTTTCATCTTTTAAATTATGTGTGTGTGTTGTGTGTGTGCTAACAAAAGGTACATGAGGAAATAATAATAAGGCAATACACAAAAAAAGAAAATTCAATCCAAGACTTATTAACAAAAGGTACATGAGGGAATAAGGGAACAACAACAACAACAACAACAACAACAAACAACAACAACTAAACAGCAAAATCTTGGACGGGAAAGAAAACATGAGAAAATGCTTGAGACACCAGAATCCACAGATTCTCTTGTTCGTTTAATTAAACTCATTAACAGAGGAAATGCAAATGGAGGGAAGTTGTAATATTTGTAAGGCAATTAGTTACTTAATAATCTGAAAGAAAAATAAGGTAATAATAATGAAAATACACAAAGATCAAAGGGAAAATATAAGAGGTAAGAATAAATAAAATTAATGAATACTATAAGTAACCAAGTTATACTAATATGATATAAAAAAATATATGCAAAGTACTATTAAGGGCTAAATAATCGAAAAGTAAAAGAGAGAGAGAGAGAGAGAGAGAGAGAGAGAGAGAGAGAGAGAGAGAGAGAGAGAGAGAGAGCAGTTGATAAGTGCCGCAGGAGGAGGACATCTCAAATACCCACAACGACCCATTGCATTAAGTTTAAGGCATCATGGCGGGAACGCATTCCACCCACCAGGACATTTATTAGCCAGCAAGAATAAAGGGACGAAGCAACAAAGACGCAAGCCCTCCAATGGCAAGCAAGCAAGCAAAGCATGCTAAACAAGCACCGCGTGATAAGGGCTCACTGATAAGGGCGGCAATGACAACAACGAAGATGGCAGAAACGAAATCAAGCAGTAAGCAGTAAGATAGTAAGCACCTTTAGATACTCAAAGAACCCCCGTAAGGGCGTGCTATCAGTGATTGTAAAGAAGCTATGTGACAGCGCCGGAGCGGTGAATAACGCAAGATTCAGTGTCTCCTTTATACATATAAGATTAATACAAGGGAAGATTAAAGATTAATACAAGAGAAGATTGTATGATTAAGCTGCACATTTATATAATTAAAATGCCTGAACATGGGAACAAGCGGAACATTACTCAAAAAATACTAACGCAACCTCAATCCTCCACAGGCCACAGACTTCATATATATATATATATATATATATTATATATATATATATATATATATATATATATATATATATATACAATATAAATATATATTCATATGTATATATATATGTGTGTGTTATACCATTATATATAATACATATATATATATATATATATATATGTATATAATATATAATCATATATAACTATATACTATATATATATATATTATATAATATATATATATACACACACATACACTACATACATACATACATAATTATATATATATATATATATATAATATATATATATATAATATATATGTATATATATATATATATATATATATTATATATTAGATAAATTGCTTTAATCATACAGCATTCCAAACACATTACAAACGTCTGCAGCGTTCAGAGCAGCTGTACGAGACATTGCTAACTCCGTAAACGATGATGTGTCAAAACATCTGTTGGAAGGACTGTCGTACTCATCAGATACAAATGACAAACGATGCCTAAGCATCAGGAGTTAGGAAAGGTTCAGAAATGCTAATGAACATGAGGAAACCCATAGACCTTCAGTAATCAATACATGGATGCTGAAATATATTTGAAAAACACTCTTAGCAGCATGAGTCTTGAAATGGAGAAACAAATCCCCAGTTCTGTATGGGTACATATGTTTACAAATACATCTCTACAGAGAGTTTCGGGAATCACTTCGATTCCCCTTTTCAATTGACAAGGGAAATAGAATGGATTCCCGAAAGCTCTCTGTAGAGATTTATTTCTAAATATATATATACCCAAACGTGACTGGGGATTTGTTTCTCCATGTGTATCACTGCCATGCTGGCCTATGTAAACAGATTGGTTGAAGTAAATCAATTTCCCTTGATCTTCTCTTACTTCTTCCTAATGAACGACATATTCTGTGGAAGCTTAAATTTCGAGGGTTCATCTACTGAATAATAATAATAATAATAATAATAATAATAATAATAAATAATAATAATAAATAATAATAATAATAATAATAATATGCTGGAAGAAGACCTTCATTATTGCAGGTGTTATTAAAAATAACGGCTATTTCAGCCGCGTTTATTCTGTATAGAAGTTTCTCTATGGAAGTTTCTCTATAGGAACTTCTATACAAAATGAACTCGTCTGAAAAAGCCATTATTTTCAATAAAACCTGTAATAATAATAATAATAATAATAATAATAATAATAATAATAATAATAATAATAATAATAATATACTTAGGAAGCAGACCCTCTCTCAAGCATACTTTATTAAAAGTAATGGCTACTTCAGCAGCGTTACACTTGTAGAGATTCTTCTCTATTTTGCGAATAGCGGCTTTCTTTTTCCGTGCTACTTAAACAGGCTAGTAGAGCGCCTATAGAGGTCATGGTAAAATACAGGGTCAAAATAGGTGTATATATTTGAATTTTACAGATAAACTATGATACCATAGTCATCAAAGTCATTAACGATTTTCTCTCTCTCTCTCTCTCTCTCTCTCTCTCTTTCTTAAAGCGAGCTTTCGTCTGGAGCTGCCAGACATCCTCGGGCTGGGAAGCTGAGGGTGGACTGATCTTGGTGCGGTGTCCGTCCTCCTTATATCTGTGGCTGACAGCAGGGGGTCTGCCCCATGCTTGTCTCCTATTGGCTGGTGGCGGTGAGTCTTGTTTTCATTGGCTGCCTGAGCCAGGTCTCAAGCACTTTCTTCGGGCCGATGGTTGCGTTGCAGCATATCCTGCAGCCGCCTGGACCTCCTAAGCGGCGCTGTAACATTGATCGGGCGTTGCGCTACGCTGCGGGACGTCACGGCTACTTTGATTTCCATCGGCTGCAGGAGTACCTTCGCGGGGGGCGTTGTCATCCACGTCTACTTTGATTTCCATCGGCTGCAGGAGTAACCTCGTTCGGGGGCGTTGTCATCCACGTCTACTTTGATTTCCATCGGCTGCAGGAGTACCTCGTTCGGGGGCGTTGTCATCCATGACAACTCTATGGATGACAACGCCCCCGAACGAGGTACTCCTGCAGCCGATGGAAATCAAAGTAGCCGTGACGTCCCACAGCGTAGCGCAACGCCCATCAATGTTACAAGCGCCGCTTAGGAGGTCCAGGCGGCTGCAGGATATGCTGCAACGCAACCATCGGCCCGAAGAAAGTGGCTTGAGACCTGGCTCAGGCAGCCAATGAAAACAAGACTCACCGCCACCAGCCAATAGGAGACAAGCATGGGGCAGACCCCCTGCTGTCAGCCACAGATATAAGGAGGACGGACACCGCACCAAGATCAGTCCACCCTCAGCTTCCCAGCCCGAGGATGTCTGGCAGCTCCAGACGAAAGCTCGCTTTAAGAAAAGAGAGAGAGAGAGAGAGAGAGAGAGAGAGAGAGAAAATCGTTAATGACTTTGATGACTATGGTATCATAGTTTATCTGTAAAATTCAAATATATACACCTATTTTGACCCTGTATTTACCATGACCTCTATAGGCGCTCTACTAGCCTGTTTAAGTAGCACGGAAAAAGCCGCTATTCGCAAGATAGAGAAGAATCTCTACAAGTGTAACGCTGCTGAAGTAGCCATTACTTTTAATAAAATAATAATAATAATAATAATAATAATAATAATATAATCATAATATAAAATTCCTAAAGGTATTCGTCAATCGAGTAAATGCATTCAAGTACAATAAAACGACATACAAACACAAGCGTATAAATATACGAAGGAAAATATCATCTCCACAAACATGTGCCCGGATTAATGTTACTTATCCTCTTTCCCGTTTTCTCTGGATCTTTTCCTCACGGAGTCCTTCCTCCATCTCCCTCATGTAGTACATTCTTCCCAATCCTCCTTGCCCCTGCGCCCCTCCCAAACCTCCTGAGTGTCCTCCTCTCCCTTTCTTAATCTAATCAACCGAACGAGTGTTAGTTACATACGAGAGAGGAAGGTCTCGTTTCACAGTAACTATATATATATATATATATATATAATATATATATATATATATATATATATATATTATATATATATATATACAAACATACATACGCAGTCATATATACACATAGTATATATCATTATAATACATATATAATAATATTAGGATTTATAACTATATATGGTATATATATATATATATATATGTGTGTGTGTGTTTGATGTGTATATTGTATACATATATAATAAGTATATATATATATATATATTATATATATATATATATATATATATATATATAGTATATAATATACCCACACACACACAATATTCCCAGAACCATAACAAAATTAATGCCAAGTATGTTAGTGTATGGGTGGTTGCAAAAACAGCACGTGGAATCTAATGCCATGAAAATCATGAGACGCTCGACAACATGAGGCCTCATAATGCGAAGTACCGTGACTTCAAAACCACGAAGAATGAAATCGAAGCAGGCGGCCACAGAATCTTGATGATGCGGCGTTGCATAAAGATTTAATGAACGAAGAAGCAGTGTCGTCAAAAACGAGAAAAAAATAATCACAAAGATTCGCAACGCAACGCGTTACGAAATGATTAAGGCAACACGAACCTCCCTCTTTAAAAACTGACGCTGAATTCTTCGGTAAACAGTTTATCTTTTATGGAATATCTTCAACATGTTTACAAGCTAATAAGACAACTATTATTCGATTACTCGACACATTTTTAATTACTACGAAAAAATCCTCTTTTATTCTTTTTTTCAAGAATGGTTTTGTTGAATGATAGTGCCCTACTTAAACCAATACATTTTGCAACGTTTTCAGGACTACCCCCCAGGCCTTTAATTGTTTGAAGCGGCATAAAATTTCTCCTCTCAATACATCTCGCATATCTGTCGTTTGATAAGCGTTCGTGTTTACAGGTCAGAATGCTATAAGATTCATCCTTGTATCGCTTATTTCTCTACTGCTAGGTGGTTCATGGGTACACAAGTAAGTATAATAAAATGAATTCTACTTTCATCAACATAATAATTGACACAATTAACATGCAGTTCCCAAATAGGGCTTTATACTGAAACATAACTTCCTGCACCCTTTTAACTGTACGTCCCACGAATTTATCATTTCCGTTCAACAATTTTTGCTCAGCTACTGAGTAATTTAGAGCTCATGCGTTTCCTCCGCAAATTCCTTTCTCATTCAGAAAGCCATCAACGAAAATGTTAAAGGTAGCAGCTCGCAGGTCAAATGTTAACATGCAACTTTTCAAGCACTAAAGGGTCGTTACGGTAATTCTCCTTCGCTTTAAAAATGCATAGTTTCACTGTACTTCAAAAGCATTTACAAATGAATTCCCTTCCGCTTGACACTATGAATAACTGTATTCTTTGAACAACACAACAATGTTAAATACCGGATGTTTCACTTCAGAGCATTAGAAGGAAAAAAGGAAAATTGGTTACATTCCCCAGTAACGACGAATATTTCTTGTATTTCGGTGCAGTCACATCCTGTTGCATATCAACAAATTATTCATGGACGCTCCTCCACTTTACAACATCCTCTACTCTTTTCTTCTTAGTTTTCAAATCAAAATGTAATTTCTGTTATTCAGACGGATTTTAGGAAATCTTAAAGCCACTGCAACGACATAATCAAACCAAAGTAAAACACGAATATGACTTGCGTGCAGTTTACGATATTCTTCAACTACGAACAACGGATTCTTCACCAAAGTCTTCTTTGGGTCCTGGTCTCGACAGTAAGATCATCACTTTGGGAAGTTACGTATCGATCGAAACTTACGCCAAAATATATTAATTCTAAATACTTATAAAGGGCAGTGGTGACCGTGCCTGGCCTCAGGCTGGACGATGATGGTGAGTCCCTAGAAGATCGATGATACAAACAGCGCCAGAATATTAATAAAGATTGCCATTTGATACACAGAATAACTTGCATATCCAAAAATCATCTGCTGAAATCACATTCACCTCGGAAAATTTTCCTCTCTACTTAAGACATCCAATGAATTCGCTTCCACTGATTTGTATGACACTTCAAATTATCAAGCAAAGCTACTTCCTCATCTTAATCAGCATGAACTTGATTCTTTTACCTTACGGGAACTATCATTTGGACTACTAGTTAACGCAATCGCTTATAACGATATTTAATCGAATGACTGTACACAAGCGAGACTACAAGTGTTGATTCTTACGGGTACGCTCACTGAATGAAAACAATTTGCATTACTTCCCTAATACTATTCTTCTTCCATTTAAATATATCTTTATCTATTTACTTATTTATTAATTTAATTTTTCTTTTTTAATCGGTGGGATCTCTTCTTTCTGTATTTCCCTTTACTTCCTCTTACTTCTTCCAATGAACACCATAGTCTTTGGAAGCTTGAATTTCAAGTCAATGGCCCTGTGGTGGGCTTCTTCCATATGAATAGGTTTAATCTACTCCTACTACTACTACTACTTCTACTACTACTACTACTACTACTACTACTATACTACTACTACAACTAATAATAATAATAATAATAATTATAATAATAATCAAATATATACACGATCAAGCTAATATCAAAACTCAAAACGAACAAATTCGCAACTTGCCGAAAGTTAAGGGAACAAACGTTGTTATTCCATTTGGACCTTTACAAGATAAAACGAACGCCTCTGCAAGCACTAAATTACTCGAAGCACACAAAAGAGAAACAGGTTTCTCATATCCAAGTGCTGAACTTCCAACTGAGTGGGATAAGAAAAGCTAGAATAATGACTGCAGTACACCAAATAGAATGTCTTTAATTTATTTTTCTTCTTACTTTCCGTATGTTTGAAAAGGAAATATAAATATATATATATATATATATATATATATATATATATATATACACATATATATACATATATATATATATATATATTATATACTATATATATATATATATATATATATATATATATATATATATAGAGAGAGAGAGAGAGAGAGAGAGAGAGGAGAGACGAGAGAAGAAGAGAGAAAGAGGGGGAGAGAGAGAGAGAGCACACTGTATGTACACATTCAACGCATCCAACGCTCGGTAATTGATGCAGGGATTTCTATCCTCCCTTTCTATGTGCTCAGAGACCTCTTTAACATACAAATAACTGCAAACAAGATCATATGAAAAAGCTCCTGTTTAAATATGCATATAGATATGAACATCATGCATAATAAAAATCATATTTTACGCACCACAATTTTCCCCCTAAAAAACTCCATCAGAGCAGTTATTATTTTTTACATTTTTGAAATTTTTAAAATGGACAATTATCTCAATGTGAAAACCACCCTCCCCCCTTTCCCGCCATTCCCCCAAAACAAAGTAAAATGAACTGCGAATATTTTCAAAAAAGTTGGATATATATGTGTGTGTATGTATATATGTATATGATATATATATATATATATATATATAATATATATATATATATATATATATATATATGTGTGTGTGTGTGTGTGTGTGTGTGCGTGTGTGAAAATTACAAATTAATACCAAAGCTGGAAGTTCTGGAAACTATCTTTAAACTGATACAACGTTTTCTCTAACAACAATATTCATGTTAGCGAAGTAGATTAGCATAAAAAAAAAGAAAAAAAAAGGTGTGATCCGACCTACAGTACACTTCAGGCGCGTGCTAAAATTTATGGCCAAATAGAGCATTATTTCACCAACGAAAATTAAAATAATTGCGCTTTATTTTATTAAATTAGAAATAATTTTTCTGTACTCCTTAACATGGACATTATTTATTTTTTTTACATTTTTATTCTAATAAATAAATCATAAATATCCTATCCTAAAATTCCTGTATCTTCATTTTAACGCGAAACACCTTTTCCAGACATTATTAGGCTTTTCTATTCCCTTACCAAGAACAAGACTAACAAAAACAATGTAGTTTGTAGGCTTACTCCCCGAGTAAGCAAAACACGCAAGATGCGGGAATGGACGCATAAACTGAGCAAACGCTACCGTAGTTGTCATCTAAGTAAACGTTATCGTAGTTGTGTGAACAAATGCTATCGTAGTTATTATCTGATCACAGGTTATCGCAGTTATCTGAATAAGTGCTACCATAGTTGTTTTCTGAATATACGCTTACTCAGCTGTTATCGGAATAGATGCTATAGTAGTTGTTATATAGATATCCGCTGACGTAGTTATTATCAGAATAACGCTAACGTAGTTGTCTTTTGAATAGCAGCTATAGTAGTTGTTATTAGAATAAACGCTATCGTAGTTGTTATCTGAATAGACGCTATAGCAGTTGTTATCAGAATAAACGCTACAGTAATTCTTATCTGAATAAACGTTAACGTAGTTGCTATCTCCACAAAGCCTGCGTCTTCTCCAGAGGAGAGAACTGCATCCAAAGTGGGAGCGCAGAGAGAAAATAATGAAATATCTACGAACAAAAGCGGAAAACAAAAGGAAGATCCTCACCGGGCATTGTTTCGTTGGCAGGAAATGTTAGCGAATAAACACAGTTAGCCTCTCTCTCTCTCTCTCTCTCTCTCTCTCTCTCTCTCTCTCTCTCTCTCTCTCTCTCTCTCTCTCTTCCATTCAAATAAGACAAAGAGGAACGGGTCTGAAAGACGCTATCCCTTGCAAATTAAATCTCGCTTACAAGCCAAATATATAGTTGAAAATGAATACAATACCTCGGAAAGTCACAAAAATTAAAGCAGAAACTGCAATACTAATAATAATAATAATAATATGAAAGTAATTTAATAGAATGGCCGTCGAGATGCCATTCTATCCAATGAACTTAAGTTTGTGTGAGTACGGTCGTCTCCCGAAATAATAATAATAATAATAATAATAATAATAATAATAATAATAATAATAATAATAATAATAAAACGATCAGGCAAAGATCCTCTGGGACTATGGTATCAGAACAGATAGGGTGATACGTGCAAACAGACCAGACGTGACGTTGATTGACAAAAACAAGAAGAAAGTATCACTCATTGATGTCGCAATACCATGGGACACGAGAGTTGAAGAGAAAGAAAGGGAAAAAATGGATAAGTATCAAGACCTGAAAATAGAAATAAGAAGGATATGGGATATGCCAGTGGAAATTGTACCCATAATCATAAGAACACTGGGCACGATCCCAAGATCCCTGAAAAAGAATCTGGAAAAACTAGAGGCTGAGGTAGCTCCAGGACTCATGCAAAAGTGTGTGATCCTAGAAACGGCGCACATAGTAAGAAGAGTGATGGACCCCTAAGGAGGCAGGATGCAACCCGGAACCCCACACTATAAATGCCACCCAGTCGAATTGGAGGAATGTGAAAAAGGAATAATAATAATAATAATAATAATAATAATAATAATAATAATAATAATAATAATAATAATAATAATAATAATAATAATAATAATAATAATAATACCCGCTACATGCTGATGAGAAAAAGATAATAAAGAAAGAACTGAGAAGTTTCTATATAAATCAAATGCCGCTTGAAACAAGCTATAATAATAAATGAATATAATTATATAATAATAATAATAATAATAATAATAAGTTAATAATATAAGAATAATAATAATATCATTATTATTATTAATATAATAATAATAAGTAAAAACTCTATCGCGAGAGTATATATAATGTTCTAAAGGGTCCTCAATAATAAAAAAGTGTTAGGAGTCCGTGTATAATTTTTTAAAAACTTTACAAAAAAGTTTTCGAACCCTTCCCTGAGTTCATCTACTTTTAATTATTGTGGACCCTTCAGAACAAAATAATAATAATAATAATAATAATATAATAATAATAATAATAATAATAATAATAATAATAATAATAATAATAATAATAATAATACCCGGAACCCCACACTATAAATACCACCCAGTCGAATTGGAGGACTGTGATAGAGCAAAAAAAAAAAATAATAATAATAATAATAATAATTTCAGTGTATATCTATGCTATTTGGAATAATTTGCGAACCCTTAAAAGGAATCAAAAGTATACTAGAATATATTTACGATATATTTATGATCTTAAATTCAGCAGTTGAACAAATGATTAAGGGCAAAAGGTACACTAACAGGATTTCTAAAGATATGATTATTTTGTGCAAAGAATACTTTTAGCCACAAGATGAATTTTCCACGATCGCCCTTATCTCGGGCTTTTTAAACGGTAAAGCTCAACAACGAGAGAGAGAGAGAGAGAGAGAGAGAGAGAGAGAGAGAGAGAGAGAGAGAGAGAGCAAAGGACACAGACAGAGCGGCGGCGTTAATAAATGTCCCCAGAACTACGGGAAGCACGTTTGATCGAGACATTGAGCCCGAAGTTCCAACTGATCCAGATGAACTTCGCCACATCCAAACAGAATAGTTCCGACGAAACAGAAGCCTTCACAGATTTTGGAATTGGGAGAGCGGAACTGGCTACAGGACATTTCGAGCTTTTTTTTTTTTTTTTTTACAATTTTTTTTTTTTTTACAATTTTTTTTTTTCCTTTTTTTTTTTGGCGCGCACTCTCGGTTCTGATTTCAGTCTGTGCAGACGAAACCTGCCACCAAGTGAACAAGTTCGTGTGGCTATATCGCAGTTAGTTTAAGGAAAGATCTAAGATGGTTCGTTGTCAGCATAAACGAAATCATTTTTCAGACTTCAGACGAGGGATTCATATATATTATATTATATATATATATATATTGATATATATATATTACTATAATATATATATATATATATATAGATAGATAGATAGATAGATAGATAGATAGATAGATAGATAGATAGATAGATAGATAGATAGATCTATATATATATATATGTGTGTGTGTATATCCGCATGTATAAAACAACTCACCATACACTTTTGTGCCTCACATTTCAAACTCCTTCCCTCGAATACAAACTTTTTCCCTAACATCAAACTTCCTTCATTCTCCTCCTGCTGTACCAGGTTCAGAGACCTCACACAGAGCCGTCACGACAATATATCAAGGAATCACAGGCAACTTCCTCTGGGTCAAATGTAGGTCACTTCGGCCTCTCTTGTTTTCAAAGTCTCATTTCCCTTTGGCATTTGTTGAGATCACGCACCAACGATGACCCTGTTTCTATGGTGTCTCCTTCCTCTTTCGTGCATGGGACTGTCGTCTCATTTCTGTTGGGCAATGACCAACGGCAAGGGAGAAACTGAGTACCTTTAACCAATCCAGGCTTAAATGGTTGAAAAAAAAATGTGAACACTAAAACCTGAAAAATTAAAAATAATCCGAAAACAAAAAGTTCCACCTCTTAAATAAAAGAAGGCTACAGGAATCGTGAGGTGTATAACAGACGGAAGGAGACATCAAACTATATGGCAACACTCTTCCTTGAAATAAAATACAACGTGATGTGTAAGAGTCAGAGGAACTTCATTCGTAAGCTAAAATACATTTGGACTCCTGTTGCTTGTAAGGCGCTTAACACATCATAGTCACTTCCATATAAATAATTCTCACTAAAACAAAATATTTTCTTCTGCTTTACTCTCCCATAATACAAAAAAGGAGTTTCCTTACCATGCAACACAGCATAAAAGTTATTCTTAGACTTTCCATTTCACCAGACAACGTAATATTTATATAAAAAAAAAATAGAAACAAAAGATTTTCATTCTTTCACATTTAGTACAAACCCATGCTCGTATTATTAAAAATGAAATGGGAATTTTTCGCTACAGTCAAACGCTTATGGAATCACAGTAAATGAACGTAAAACAAATATTGATGATAACATATGTCTTCAATCTCTCTGCTCTGTTAAGCCACATTAAATATAAAAGAACCGAAACAACAACTGCAATCATTACACACTTTAATCTATACAAAGCTTTGAGTTAATCTCTCTCTCTTCTCTCTCTCTCTCTCTCTCTCTCTCTCTCTCTCTCTCTCTCTCTCTTCTCTCTCTCTCTCTCTCTGAGAGGCATTTGAGCTGAGCAATTAAAATAAAATGTATCAACGGTAAGCTACCTGATGACAAAGATTAAAGGACTACATTTTAATACCGATAAAGGACTTAAAATTCAAGTCCCCAATTTTTTTGTATATCATAGAGTTTGCTGATCTTCCTTTTATCTTGTTACATTTTTTTTTCTTTTATATTTGCGAGTTTCTAATTCTCCTGCTACGCTTAACTGAATATCGTTGTTTGCTGTGTATTTCTTTTTTCTGGTGGATTTCCTATCTTGACATTAATTGAATTATCTGGGTATATTTTTAATCTGCTTCGACTACCTATAATTTGTTTGTATTCTCATATTTTTTTCTGCGTACCTTTCCTTTCGAAAGGTCTCATTTTACTTCCTAAAGATGAGGCTTCATATACTGAATCACTTACCTTACTTTAGGGCAAAATTTGAATTTGAAGCAAAGTTCTACGTTCTTGAATCACGATCAGCTCAAGGTGTCTGTCTGCCTATAGGCTTTTCCTACCTAGTGTCTCATTCTCCGTAAGGCTGCCTTTTATAAGCGAAACAATGATGACCAGCAATAAAATTCAATAATATTTACATTAAATACATAAATATCAAGACATAAGAAAAAATTAGACTTCTTTCCGGAATAATATAAAACCACATCACATGAAAACAAGATCATCTGAATTAATGACAAATCCAACGAAAATGACAACAAACCCATCTCAGAGGATTACACATTCCACTCAGGTAATGACAAAAACTGTTGAGAAAACTGTACACTCGCCTCAAAGAATTGTCATAAAAAACAGAACTAAAAGATAAGTCTCAGGAATGACCAACTAGCCTCGGGGAACACTCAACTCTCATAAGGTGAAAACCAACACACTTTGAGGTAACAGAGCCATTCTGGAGTAAGAGCAAAATTCACCTAAGGTGAAGAAAAAGCCACTTCAGGCAATGATTAATTCACCTCAGGTCATAAAGACACTTCTTGTGTGAACTAATGCAAACTCTCTTCTTGAATGCTCTTACAATTAATAGGGCAGACTCAGCGAAGAAATGAATGGCCACGATTAACTATATATCCGATTTATTTACACAAAAAACGTATTTTTGAGTAAAAGAGTTAGACAGCAAGTAGAAAGTTAAAGAAAGGATAGAGACTAGATACGAGTAAACTATCTACAAAAAGAGCATGAAAATCAGGATTACATAACCATCACTATAAATGCAACAGAGCTGTCGCTAAGTAGACTGTCATTTCATATGTAAATAACGAAATAAAATTGCTCGTTGCAAACGTTTCTCAGAATTAATGCACCAATAAATATGTTAATCAGAATTTACGACTTCACAGAATGCGTTCAACATCATTATTTTAATGGTTCACCGTAATGCATTAAAGCCGTTCTGTGGTACCGAAGACCACACTAACCTCCACCAACGAAGTTGGGTAGGTTATGTTTTAGGGTCGGCGCCTTTGTTTGTTGTTGGTAGGATTACGCAGAGAGCGACGAGCGGATCTGTATGGAAAAGATTAGCAGGCGATCTTGTTAATGGCAACGAGTGATTAGGGACAGAGTAAGAGCCAAATTTTTCAGTAGGGTGCACGAATGTAATGTAGAAACTTATTACTTAAAAATTAATAATGACAATTATGTATGGCCGTTAATTACACAAATTTCAAGTGCACGTAGCTATATGTATATATATATATATATATATATATATATATATATATATATATATATATATATATATACACACACACACATCAACACACACACACACACACACATATATATATATATATATATATATGTGTGTATGTATGTGTGTGTGTGTGTGTGTAAGCCTGTGGTTGCGCTTGTATGTGTGTATACTCCACCGCATACTTTAGCTCACTGAACTTATGGCTTAATTACTCCCACATGAATATTTTACCATGCAAATAACATATCCATTACTCCAACGAAAATTCTATTTCATCATTCAAATATAAGCTCTGTTACTCAATACAAATATAAAAAAAATCCATCCTAATGGACATTCTGTTTTTTATGACGAGTGGAAACAGTGCTACCTTACTGAAAAGAAAAAAAATGTCCACCATTCAACTGCTAATCCAAAGACTTGAACTAAAACTCTTACACTATTTATAGATGACGTAATATACCCATTACACACATGAACACAAGATCAAAGAACGAGTCTTCTTTCTTGGGAAAGTATTGATATCAGTCATAAGGGGGCGCGACGCCAAACAGTAAAAATCGGTTTACCATCAACCCTGAGCACATTTACTGCCTTCTCGAGAACATAGTTTGAGGAATTAATCTTTAGTGCATACCCGACTCCGTGGTCGTTGCCATTTGCTTATGTAGATATGACGAGAGAGAGAGAGAGAGAGAGAGAGAGAGAGAGAGAGAGAGAGAGGAAATTCGCTTATGTAGATATGACGAGAGAGAGAGAGAGAGAGAGAGAGAGAGAGAGAGAGAGAGAGAGAGAGTACGGACTGCTGCAGTGCCAGATTTTGAAATATGAAGACGGAAGACCGCATTCTGCACATATTGCAGCCTCGCGATTGGCACTTGGAGCAGGGCTCAGGGGTGCCCTAAATCATGCGAATGGCCCGCCAGGGGCAGCATGGACTTTCCGCTCGGAAAACCGACGGGGATCCTCTTCCTCAGGTAACCCTGATGGCCTCGCATAAATAAACCTGTCGTGGAGAGGCTTTCGACTACGGAATATTGTATCGTTTCTCATTCCGGAATTTGAGCGAGCTGAGGTTGCGATCAAAAGGGTCGACCATTCTCTTATTAAGTCATTTGTGTGCAAGTCTCAGTGCCTAAAGAGATAAGGGGATATTCTTCAGTATCATTTATTGTCTGAAATAAATTTATGATAGTCTGAAATGAAAAGAACTTCGTAATTTACAAATTCGGACATAAGAATGAAACGTTCATTTACGAATTTATATATATATATATATATATATATATATATATATATATATATATATATATATATGAACATACATCATTCAGGTACAGGAAGGACTGTAGAAAATATTTCTTGTGAATAAATATTTTTTCGAATGTCAGGAAAATTCATGAAAAAAATATCGCTAAACCAAATGAATTTACTAAAATTTCGCTACAATAATAACCAATAGAATATTTTAAAATTAAACAGCATTAAAAGACGATTTGGACAATTGTTTTACCTTGTAAACAGCATGAAATGAGGATGTAAGTGGTTTTTTTTTACTTTAAGAAACTAAAAACCAAAACATGAAAAATGATCTAGCTTAAAAAAAGTAAACTATACATAATTGATAAAATCAATGAAAATTAATTAAACCATCTAAGAGCCAAACCTTCGCATTACTCAAGAAGAAATCTGTCAGCTTCCTTTTCATTTTCAATCTTTAGATTATTACCAATCCGTCTCACAGCTCATTTACAATTTATCGACACTTGTAGCTACCAAACGCAAAATTCATTTACAAATGCAACAGAAAATTTACTTACCAACCTAGTCAAATAATCATTATCAACTTGCCCTCCGAAATGACTCACAAATCAATCGCAATATTTAAATGAAATTCTATCATATTTATTAATAATTGCGTCGCTAAATTAAAATTCACTCAAAAACCCCAATAAATTTACGAATGATTACATCGCAAAATTTATCAGAAATTCCACTGAAAGATTCTTACTCAATTCCATCGCACAATGATTTACAAATCCACAGTGAATTTATACGAAATTTCATTACAACATCTATTAAGAATACAATTGCACAATTTAATCAAGCATAAAATTCGCTAGCAAATGTAGTGGAAAATGTATGCACAATTTCGTCGCAAAATTTACACTCAACTTCATCTTAAAATTATAATGCAAAATACTCTCAAAAGCTAAAACGAAACCTAGCCAACTGTGCGCGCAACTTTATTGCAAATTCCACGCAGAACTCCACGCTAAAATCGACAAGGATATCCACGGCAGAATTTCGCACAAGGAGCAACACCTGACCCGGATAAGGTCAACCAGTGACTTGCGCTTTTACGACTGACCTAACGCTCTAATGGATGTATGTCAGTCATGCATGGGAAGCATCCAGTCACGAGAGACCTTCATGTGGAAACCTTCTGCGATTTCAGAAGATACGAATAAGTATTATTTATCATAAAAAGACACGGATAATAAAATGTATAGATTATGATGAAAACACGCGATCTTGAACGATAAAGAATTATTTATAATACACTCTCACGGACAATAAAAAAAATAATTCATGATAAAAACACGATCTTTAATGATGTTAGTCTGAAAATAACCATACCAATAAAAAAAATAATGAATAAAACCGAGTGACTTATATGAATGTCTGGACTAATGAAACGGCACTAAAATAATTCCACCTGACGATATGACTTGAAATACCTTTACCTAAAATTAAAGCACAATAGTTCTAATATGATTAATGACAAAAACATAAAATTTCCAACGATACATAAAATAACATCATACTGCTTCTAAGCATGAACTAAAATTCAAACTGATATAAATTGCAGTAGCATTGCAACATAAAAATTCTGGCAACAACTATTTCCAAAATATGTGAGAAAACGAAAATGAACAGGATTCTAAAAGTATGACAGAAAATAAAAGTCCCTATCTCCTGTGAGCCCACTCTATTTGCTACGACATGTGTTTCAGGGGAATTATTTCGAAAATAAGGACATTACTTTCAATACAAAAATGTTTTTTTCAGATACATTCCCATCGCTCACGACGAAAAGACATTTCCGAAAGAGAAAATATGATTTTCCATGAGCACACAAGAGATTTTCCAAGAGGACCGCACAAACATAAATCATTCCGTTGCGTCGAACAGGAAGTTTTTATCATAAGACTTTCATCAATAACAACGAAATGTCATTACTTCTCTTTAATGTACAGAAATATTAACATACAAAATTATTTTTAGCTTACAATTCAGTTCGTTGTAGCAAACTTTACCACCACCACCACAACCACTACTACTACTACTACTACTACTACTACTACTACTACTACTACTACTACTACTACCAATAATAATAATAATAATAATAATAATAATAATAATAATAATAATAATGATTTTACATTATTAATTTGCAATTCAATGACAAGAACACATTTTATTATGTACTATTTAATTCTTGCAAAGAATAAGAAAGACATCACAATCTTAAGCCATGTACTTGAGGCAGTAAACGATAATATAACAGTAATAATAAATCCAAAATGATGTCAGTGTAAACATATATTGAAAATATATATAACGCGAGAGCCTTCGAGAACCTGCTCGACTGAGGAGAATCGAGCAGGATCTCGATAGCTTTGGTTATATATATATTTCTATAATACATACTCAAAGTTCAAACTGACATCATTGTGGATTTCCTCACCACTTTAGTGACACATGTGATAATGAGATTATTTAAAATAATAATAATAATAATAATTAAAAAATACTCATAGTAGCACGAGTCTTCAAATGGAGAAGCAAATCCACAGTTATGTAAATGTACATATATGTTTTTAAATTTAAATATATGTACATTTACATAACTGTGGATTTGCTTCTCCAATAATAATAATTAATAATATAATAATAATAATAATAATAATAATAATAATAAAATGTAGTCCACATCGAGAGCGGGACTCGCTAGAAAAGAAAAGCTCTAGTCCTCACATATAGTTACATTAAGTTGAAGACCGTGGCCATGATGAGAGAGAGAGAGAGAGAGAGAGAGAGAGAGGAGAGAGAGAACAACGACAACTATTCTCATTAAGAAGTTCTCCGAGGCCACAGTTCTATACGAAGGAATGCAGGGATGCAGGAACCTAGGGAAGCCACACTCCATGACACCCAAACAGTACGGGAGTCACAAGTCTGCTCCCCCCTTCCCCCCCCTACCCTACCATAAAGACACCCAACCCCACCCACAATGGAGGTCCCTATCCGGCCCTGGCTAAACTGTGCCTTTGAATACCAGGATGACAAGAGGTTAAACGGACTGAAAGCGACCACTATTCCCACAATCATTCTTAGTGTTTAACTTGCTCGTGGTTCAATTACGTCCACTGGCTTCTCTTCAAGCATTCCTACCGAAATTAAATGCGCATCGAAAGGCATGTGTATGTAAGTGAAGCTGATATTATAATTATACATCCACACACGCTCACACACACATATATATTGAGCTACTTGTAAACATCATTTTTAGACAATTAGTTTTTAAATAGTAGTACGATAGTTTTCATGTTCATGTATTGCTACCACAGAGGTGTCTATAACAAATAATGAATTTTTGTATCACTTGACCCTGAGGAGGTTTGAAAAATACACGAAAGCGCTCGGTCAAATCCTTTCATTCCTTTCTCCAGCTGTATGACAATATATACAGTTTATATATATATATTATATACTGTATATACATTTAAATGTACGTGCTTCTGTGTAAGTAAGTTTTAAATATCTTCATATAGCATTCCTTCACCATGCCGCCCTCCAACAAAAATAACCGGAAACGTGCAAAATGACAACCACTGGAGCTTGGCCTCAGAGAAACAATCCGATTTCATGCAATATACAAATCTGACTCATTCGCATTACAGACGCGAATTCGCCAGCGGCAAAAGCAGAAAACAAAAAATGATAAAACCCCATTTCTGTTTTTAATTAGAGAAAGCGAAAAGCTTGCCCACGCTTGACGGATTTGTTAGTCATAAATATGGAGAGAGAGAGAGAGGAGAGAGAGAGAGAGAGAGAGAGAGAGAGAGAGAGAGAGAGAGAGAGAATGTGTCACCTTAAAGAAGTAGTACTCATTTCTGTCTCAGTGAGGTAATGGATGTTGTTCTCTTGCTTGAGTTTTGAAAATTTACACGAAAATGCCTACATGCTGGTTAAAATTGAGATATAAGATATATAATTAACTGAAGACAGACGGATATAACATATACACACACACACACATATATATATATATATATATATATATTATATATATATATATATAATATATATATATATGGGGAGAGAGAGAGAGAAGAGAGAGAGAGAGAGAGAGAGAGAGAGAGAGAATATACACAGATTTTTCATAAAAACATTTTCCCAAATTATATGTGACTTCAATGAAGAAGTGAAGACATCTACAGTGGGCACAAAAATATTCATTTGACACAGTATGAAATATAGTACTACTAAATACAACAAACATATAAAACCGTATTAACATGGCTGCCAAATCATCATCCTCACAATATCATAACAAACATGTCCTGACCATCCACTTAATTACATATAATCATGGAAGACGAAATTGAGTGTTCTGTGTAGCTGCTACGTTAGACTGCCTGGAATTCGCCTTTCAAATCGGCATGGAACTCATTATTCCATAGTTGGGCTTATAATATATAATAATAATAATTATGGAGAAAAACTCTCTATCACGATAGTTCATAAAATCTTCTAAAATGTTCACAATAATATAAACGTTAAAAGTTCGTGTAAAACTTTATAAAAACTTTACAATAGCTTTTCCACGAACTTTTAAATTTTATATTTAGAACAGCAACAATAATAACAATAACAACAACAATAATAAAAATATCTCCTTTGGGGACGGTAAACCAAACCACAGGTATATTATATAATAAAATAATAATACAGGGACACTAGGCACGATCCCAAGATCCCTGAAAAGGAACCTGGAAAAGCTTCATCACGAAGTAGCTCCAGGACTCATGCAGCAGAGTGCTACTAGAAACAGCGCACACAGTGAGAAAAGTGATGGACTCCTAAGGAGACAGGATGCAACCCGGAACTCCACACTGTAAATACCACCCAGCCGAATTAGAGGACTGAGATAAAAATAAATAAATAAATAAAATAATAATAAATAAAAAACAAATAAAAATAATAATAATTTCGTCCCTAACGCATGACTAATCGAAATTGCTAAGACAACAGAAATCTTTGTATGTCTTCAGGAAACTTAATACACCATCTACATGCTGATGAAAAGAAGATTGTAAGACGAATAGAGAAAACTCTATTATAATTAAATGCCGTGGAAAGGCTAAAATTTTCAATGCCACTGCCCGAAGAGAAGGTTTCCCCCCTAAATAATAATAATAATAATAATAATAAAATAATAATAATAATAATAATAATAATAATAATAATAATAATAAATTACACATACACAAAATACCATTACATTATACAAACAAACAATGGGAATGGAACTAATAATAATAAAAATAATAATAATAATAATAATAATAATAATAATAATAATAATAATAATAAATTACATAAGGAAAATAACAATCTACAAACAAACATTACAAATAATCCATTAAGAAAAAAATCTGCTGTGAAATTTTTAACGCCAGAACGATAAGGTAACAGAGAAGAAAAATAAAATTAAAAACTCTAAATCAAGACTGAGATCAGTCAGTGATGAGGTCTGAACTCTCATATCTCTTTCAGGGAATATAATTACGACCCCTCATTCCAAGTAACCGAAAACCTCAAAGAAACAGTTCTATGAGAGTTCCAAGAAGGCCAAAACCACTTTAGTGCATCCTCTCTCTCTCTCTCTCTCTCTCTCTCTCTCTCTCTCTCTCTCTCTCTCTCTCACACACACACACACACACACACACACAACAACACCAACACACACACACACACAACTAATACTCATTACATAAATCGGTATATATAGAATGGCCTCTCGCTATTTCTCTTTCATATAATGCCTTTACTAAATACTAAAATGGATCCTGTTTGTCACTATCAAAGTCTGCATCTGCAAAATTACCCTGCATAAAGCAGAGGGGAAAGGGGACAGCCTATAGTTCCAAATTCAACGATAAACCAAAAAGGGGGAAAAACAGCAGAGATTAACAGAAATTTATGGACCCCATGAAATGACGACATTTGCCTTTGACCTCATTTCACGCCGTATGTTTTCTCCATTGTGTTGAGTAGAACCTCAGCGATACTGCAGGTTAACTGAGGGGAAATTCTCAGATGGGTGAGAAGGGAGGATGAGAATAACGTGAAGAAGGCAGTACAGGAAAAACGCATACATGGGAGGAGCGTCAAAGATGAAGAAGACGTGGAGGAAGGTTAGGGGAGTGCATGCAAAGTAAGACGAAAGGAGGAAAGAATAAATGGAAGGACAGGGGAAGGAGAAGGGAATGGATAAGGATGGTGAGGGGGAGAACATAAACGGTAAACAGGGAGAGGAAGCAAGAAGAGGATACGGGCAGAGGGGAGGTTCAAAAAGAAGAAAACGGAAACTGAGGATGGGAGGGGTGGGAGGAGGGCAGTGCCGCTAAGTGTGAGGGAGTAGGGGAGGAGGGATGGAGGTAGTGGACAAGGATACTGTTGTGTGTGGGTGGGGGGGGGGAGAGAGTGAGAGGGGTCAGAAATCTGTGTCTGTGAAGAATTACAAATAAATATATAAATATAAAACAGTATTTGACCTCCATGAATGATACATAGCGTTTCAAAATATCATGTCTCTTTCAATAGGAAATGACAAAAACAATCATTCTCCTGCAGAGAATTCTCGAGATGTTCACGTGATTTATCGTTTCAAGGGATTTTAACTCACTAAAACTTTCTTTTCCTTTCCTCAGTGCCAACATTTTTGAACGATATTAATAAACCACTACGAGTAATTAAAAATTATGAAGGACTAATGGCACTTTCCTTTACCATAAATAAGAATATGAATTTTTCATAAATTTTCTCACATAGTGAATACCTAAATAGAGAGAGAGAGAGAGGTGGGTAGTGGCTGTGTATGTACCACAGTCAAAGCAAACTTTAACATTTTCCTTTCTGGGTATTACATGGCCTTTGCCGAGGACGCATAATGCATACGACTATTAAGGCTAACCTCTGTCAACGAATGCATTTAAAACGGAACCCGATACAGAATGCACTGTCGACAACCTCCGTCATCCCACAATGTGATGTATTCGACAGCAGACGACATGGGGCTTTGAGGAAGAAAGATCGTTAAGAAGATATATCTTGATGTGCTATGGTGAATAACAAGTTATTTTTTTCTTGTCCCTTTATTACATGAGTTACAAAGATTAGAGAGAGAGAGAGAGAGAGAGAGAGAGAGAGAGAGAGAGAGAGGAGAGAGAGAGAGAGAGAGAGAGAGAATACTTACTCATATTCAATGATAGTTTGTTGCAGCATTTTGTAAATCAAAGAAATGTTAATAAGATCAACCACAGTTCTCCTATAGAAATGTTATTAGGAAGATCAATCACAAAAGCAGTTCTCGTAAAAAAAAGTTTTTTTAGGAAGATCAACAACAAAAGCAGTTCTCCTAAAGAAATGTTAAAAAGAAGATCAACCACACGAGCAGTTCTCCTAAAGAAATGTTTAAGAAGCTCAACCACACAAACAGTTCTCTTAAAGAAATGTTATAAAGCTCAACCACACAAACAGTTCTCCTAAAGGTGAGCGATTCAAAACGGCAAAGTTAATCAGAGAACCTAAAAAAATCCTAAAATATCCACATTCATTCATTCCTTCATTTAAGATCTCTATGCAACCGAACGTGCGGCAGAAATTAAGATGAAAATTTTTCATTCTAATTTTTAGAACAAAATTCCGGCGACTTGCAATTCGATACCGATTCGTGAATATATACGCAATTTTTGCAGTCTTAAATGTAAAAATGATTTTTACACCTCACTCAAATTCAAATAAAAGTTCTAAAAGTTTAATTTTGCAGCTTTAGATTGGATTTTATTCTGCAGTTTATATTTGTATTTCATTTTGCATATTTAAGCTGCAATCTACTCCGCATTTTTTCCGATAACTTACTGTCCTGATGGCATTGCTGAACAATTTTCCTTTTTAAACATATGATTAATAAATTAATACCGTCAATGAATTTCATAGCTAAATCTCCCATACGAAACTCAGATTTGAATTACCACGAACAATTTTTTACTCGTCCAAATGAATTTAATGTCAAAAATTTCTTAGGTGAAATTCAGTTTTCACATTGTCAAGTGAATATCTGAAAAAAAATTGCTGATTCCTCCCTATCTCCAGCGGTATCTAAAATTCACAAAAGAATTTACCTCAGTTTTGAAATATTAACTTACAACAAGATGGCACTTCCTCGCTGGACGAGTGGTTTTCAATCCCGGCTGCCAATCCGGTGGTCCGATGTTCGATTCCCGGCTCTGCCAACGAGGAATCAGAGGAATTTATTTCTGGTGATAGAAAATCATTCCTCGATAGTGTGGTTCGGATCCCACAATAAGCTGTAGGTCCCATTGCTAGGTGACCAATTGGTTCCTTGGTTCCTAGCCACGTAAAAATATCTAATCCTTCGGGCCAGCCCTAGGAGAACTGTTAATCAGCTCAGTGGTCTGGTAAAACTAAGATATACTTGACTTTTTAACAAGATGGCCAAATCAATCTAAAATAAAAACCAGATTTAAATAAATCAATTTCCAGACTTAACTTTGGGCATCAGACTCTCGAACAGAATTTCAGATTACAAATGCTTAAAAAAGAAAAAAATTCTAGATTACCGATTTTCTAGGGGGAAAACAAAATAAAAAGGACAGACTATTTTTCTTTACAGGATATTAACACGTCCTCAGAAAGAAAACGATTTTACGATGACAAACTTTGTGTTTTACGATGAATAAATAAATTTCCAGACTTAACCTTAGCCGTCAAATTCTCGAACAGAATTTCATATTACAAATGCTAAAAAAGAAAGAAAAAATTCAGAATTCCGATTTTTAAAAACATTTGCCACTGCAGAGTCCCAAGCGTATTCAATGCGGTCATTGCGTCACATTTAGAATTATAATTCATTCCCTCACACGAAATCCAACGATTCGGAATTCTCGGAAAAATAAAACGTGTTTCGGTTTCGGTCTCGTCACAGCGCATAACGAAACCAAGAGCTACGACGTTGAATTATATAAAAAGCCGATCCTAAGCGACAAGCTAACATGTCTTTGGCAGATCAAGTGAATTATGAAATTCCGCCTGCTCTCGGCCGAAGAAAGGAAACAGACGGTCTGGCGGTTTCCAAACGAGAGAGAAGAGACAGGAGAGACGACTGGAGATGACGAGAGAGGAGAGGAGATACAGTTTGATAAAATGCTAATTTGTGCAAAATATATTATCAAATTAACATATTAAGTTACTTACATAAAGGGAATACTGTAGCGCA
>NC_061107.1:94641413-94668913 GCF_015104395.2 Macrobrachium nipponense
CTACCAACGTTGAATCAGAGAAATTTATCCCTGTTGATTAGAAATTCATTTCCCGATATATTGTGGTTCGGATCCCACATAAAGCTGTAGTGGGTCCCGTTGCTAAGTAACCAGTTAGTTCCTAGCCATGTAAAAATATCTAATCCTTCGGGCCAGCCCAAGGAGAGCTGTTAATCAGATCAGTGGTCTGGTTAAACTTAGATAAACTTAATTTTCTTGTGCATCCTATACAAACCTCTCTTCTCTTTCCAGCTTTTGCAGAAATCCTTCTGTCGTCCTTGCTGACCTATTTCGTGTCTCCCTCTCTTCTTCCATTCTACTATCACCCATTTCATTTACGTTTCTCCCAAATATTTATGTGAATGAAATACCTCCGTTTTTCAGCTAAACAATAACGTTCACTGCTCCATATTCCTTGATTCCAGTTACCATAATAACTTGTTCGCTTTAAATGTTCACGTTTTATAGATAATGTGAAGCGTTTTAACATCATTTCATTACATTACAATATATATACGTATATATGAACCTGTTTTTCTTAACAGAGGTTGGTAACAGATCCATATTTCAAAAACATGTATACATTCGTAGATGGGTGTATCTCTAATGCCTAAAAAAATAGTTGAAAAGTACTCGAATATCAAATAAGGGCTGCAGATATATATATAAAAGAAAACCAAAACAATGAAATGGAAAAAAAAGTGACACACGACGCAAAGCATCTGGATTTCAACGGCGGAAATAAAAACAGAAAAAAGAAGAGAGAAGAACTCCAATCGACCGCCACAGTGTCAGTTTCTTGTCATATTTCATGACGTTGGCGGGCGAGAGAAAACAAGAAAAGGACAATGCAGTGTTGCCTGGGGCAATCTTTTATTTACAGATATAAAAGGCCTCTAAATGGAACACACAGCTGTCGTGTCTGGAATAACATTGTAGAAATACCTAGTCTAGCTACAAGAAAAACGGGTTCGCATGTGCTAACAATATATATATATATATAGTATTATAATATATATATATATATATATATATATAATATATATATATGTGTGTGTATATATATATATATATATATTATATATATCTATCTATATATGTATATACATAGAAAGATTATATGTATATAACATATACATGTATATAGATATATATTAATATATAGATAGAATCTATTATCAATATATATATATATATTATATATATAGTAATGGATAACATATATCTATATTATATATAATAGATATAATATATATATATATATATATTTCAATGGCAATAAGAAGGACGAAATTTAATCAGAATTTCTTGCTGTCATAAGTAATTTGGCTCTTCCCTGCAAATCTTTTTCGTCCGTCTTTTAATTTTATTCCGGAAGTAGCATTACTTGAACTCATTTATGCAAATTTATGCTAATGAGTTCTATAATTTTCGGGAAAAAAATAAGTGAGGTCCGGGCAGACACTGACTGCAAGAGAGGGAGGGAGGGAATTATGAAAACTTTAAGGAGAGATCATTTTAAAACTTTATTGTACATAATTCGCGAAGTAATGCGGTAAAATATTCGAGTACGTTCCTTTTCATCTTGCGTTTTTATGCGTTCGCCTTCGACCCCAGAGGGACAAGCGTTCAATCACACATTATTGGCAAATGAATAAACTTGCCAAATCCAATACGCCCGAAAGGGAAAAAATGTCTTCCTTAAAGTCTCACCTCCCATCTTCCAGAAAAGTTAATGAAAGGAGAGGACACAAAGGAAGGAAAAGAAAGAAAGAAAGAAGGAAAAAAAAAACTCTGGACTGGAGTTGAGCAGAAAATGAAAGGGAGGCGAAGAGCGACGGCCATATTGCGCGCAGACAAACAAGGACGACGGAGCCTGGGAAGACTGCAACTTTATTCAGCCTGGTGTCTTTTATCACTGCCAAGCCTCAATTCACGTAAGGAGAGAGCGATTCTATTTCCCGGTGGGGAGAGAGAGGCAATCCAATATTCCTCTCCCCTCATCCCACTTCCTTTCGCAGCAATGCAGCCGATAAGGAGAAGCCCAGAATGACTACTGACCGATCGATGATAATTTACCTGGCTTCACGGTAACCCTAATGATATGCGATAAAATGTTTTCCCCAATGGTAATAACTTTGCAAACGGCGCTTCCTCTTACCAATCCTTTAACAAGACAACTTCGTCAATTTCTTTCCGCTGGGTGAATTATTAATTTGTAACCCCCAATTCGCCGGCAATTATTCAAATTTCCCGACAACCCTAATTTACAGTAGAGCAGGGTAAGTCAGGCGGGAGGAGGCTCTGTCCGGAAAATTGATCAGCATTAAACTGCTGTTGTCTATAACAAATCCTCGCTAAGTGATTCAATTCATTCAGCGTTATGACAGGACACTTCGAACGTGTGTTGAAAGCTGCATCCCACGGAGAAGTTCGCTTCTAAATATACGTGCATTAATCAACAGGGGCAATATTTATATTTAATTTCTGTCTCTCTCTCTCTCTCTCTCTCTCTCTCTCTCTCTCTCTCTCTCTCTCTCTCTCTCTCTCTCAATACTAAAAAATGTATACTTGTATATACGCATACATAGTAATGCAGATAAATATACACTATATACAGATACAAAATGAGAGAGATGAACGACAAGAACAAAGGCAATCATGGTCCCCAAGCTCTCCTTCAACTCCAGAAAAAGATGCTCCAAAAATGTCTCCACGCTCGAAGTTGACGGAACTTGGCCACCTCTCATTTTCCTTCTCGCGCCTAAGTACTACAAAGATAATCCACTGGGGGGAAATAACGAGGGAATTCTGTATGCCAAAGTCTTGGGGTATGAACTAATATCTTCAAAAAATTCCTTTATGAGCAGAGTTTCCGACATCAGCTTCGTGGGAGCCTCGTCTGATGGCAGTGGTCCCATTTTAATGACCCTTTCGTAGAAATACATGAGAGGTTGATCTCTTTCAATCTGAACAGAAGAGAATAAGATGACCTCTTTTTATCCAAGGCAATCTAGGAGAACCCGACTTCCGTCAAACGTGCACTCCGGGAGGAGTTGACCTCGACATAACAGAATCTAGAAGCAGTGAACCTTATGAGCGAATACGACTCAAGAGTAGCTGACCTCTCATTCAAGATTACCTAACCTCCTTCACCCACGGAATCCATAGTGCAGTGAACAGTTGGACTCTTTAACAAGTGAATTTCTAAACCAAGTGACTTCTTTGACCAGTGCAACTTATGAGTAGGCTGCCTTTTTAACATGTATGCACAAGGAACACATGACCTTTCAGCCTGTGTACCTGAGTGCAACTTGAGAGTTCAGGGTCTCTTTAACCAACATTTTCCGAGACCAGTAGATATATTAAAATACTACAGTAAATAAAAAATGTATTAACTCCTTTCGTTATTCATCAATGCAATCCAATATGTAAATGTCTTCAGCAGGTCAACAGCAAGATATTTTCAACCAACTCGTCGAAAAACGCGAGCATATATCCATATCAAAACTATCTGAGATCAACGTACAGGGGAACTTAGAGATATTGAAAAGGAATAGTAATAATAATAATTTTGTTACATTAGAATTAGTCTCTACTCTTCCACCCGCCCGCCAACAATCCCAATCATTTTTTCTGTTCTGCAGTAGGCCTCGTAAAAACAGTTACTTCTGAGAATAATCCAGCCAAAAAATTCAAAGGCGCCCTGTTGCCTATTCTCCCCACGTACTGAACCACAACGTAAGAAGCGTTCCTCGCCTCTTCTATTTATTAAGTTTTTCTTTATTTTCGTTTTGCATCAGACACCTGCGTCTGACATCTTCAGCTTTCTAAAACCCAAAGAAATGAAAAGTTGAGAGTACGCACTTTACATTCTCTTTCATTGTTCGACGGATTACTGGCGTGTAACGGGTGAAAATGCAACGCAAAATAAAAAAAAAAAAAAAAGAAAAAAAATTTATTTGCATTTTTTATAGAAAACCGTTAGTCTTAAAAACTGTCTTATTATGTAGTGCTTAAAGTTAAGTAAAATACAGTATTAAGAAATAATGCAAAAACAATTACAAAGAAAAGAAATTCTTACTTGCACTCTAGTAGAAAAACTGTTAAGTCTTACAGCCTGTGTAATTGTGAAACGCTTAACACTAAGTAACTACAGCATTAAAAATATACCCCGTTCGATTACAAATGAATTTCTCAAAGAGCACCAAGTGCCTTAAAAAAAAAAAAAAAAAAAAAAAAAAAAAAAAAACAAAAAAAAAAAAAAAAAAAAAAAAAAAAAAAAAAAAAAAAAAAAACACGCTTTTACCAGGACCTCTTCAGACTCGGCATCAAAGACCTGACGGGAAAAAGTGAAAATAAACTGCTCCAAGTAAAAACCTGATCCGTCTCTCTAGTGCTGACTTAAAACGGGCAAGAGCAAGGTAATTTCACCAAGCGATTTCACCTTTACCCATCGCCAATGGCCTTGCCCTTCAACCCGGTTCCTTGGAGACGACATACAAGCAGATCGTAAAGGGAACACGTAAGAGAAGTTAGAGTTAAGCGCCCAGTGATTATGAAGACCCATGGATGCAGAATTTTCTATAACACGTCCAAGGACTTCCCACTTACTTGGGAATTACTATGCATTGACCAACATAAAGGGCATAACGAAAAAATCTTAACAATGAACTTGTAATGGTAAAACGACACAGAAATAGCAAATAAAACACTGCCTTTGGAAAAATGTTACATCTTCCATCATGAAAAGACCGACGTGACTGATGCCTCAAAATCTTGCAGCATTACTACTAACAAGGACTGAACAGCGACACGAAAATGAAACGTGAAAATGAACGGTTTTTACGTTACCTTCTCCTAGACAAGGACTGCAGCCTAAAAGATTAACTGAGGCGACTGAAAATGCAACACTAGGGAGCAAACAATAGAGGGGAAGGTACAGGAAATGAAAAGGGAGAGAGAGAGAGAGAGAGAGAGAGAGAGAGAGAGAGAGAGAGAGAGAGAGAGAGAGAGAGAGATGAAAAATACAAATTTGTGGAAGGAGTTTCCAGGTCTCGAATATTTACACTCTTACAACATTATCAATCCATTTCCATACTAATGCCATAAATATCAGTAACTCCCTCGCATAATTCCTTGCCTATTCATTTTTCTGACTTTCCCTCAATCTTCCTTCCATTTCTTTTATTTTCCAAGAGTCGGGTATCATTTTGTTTGTTTCTGTTAACCTTCACGCAAACATAAAGTCTGAACGAGAAACCCGTCTCGATTCCGCCTCATCTACTAGAAACAAGTAAATGAATTCAAGTGAAATTTTATATTGCCCCGAGACTCGCCAAGACTTAAAAACCCATTTAAGTTTTAAACTTATGCAAAGAACGGAGAGCGTGCATGGCATGTAGTCAGATAAACAAATGGTTGCATAAGAAAAACTCTCACCCCACAAAATGGAAGGAGAAATTCATGTAAAAATTAATTAGAGAGAAAAATATATACTAAAGTAATAGCTAATTAACGTTTATCATCTAGCACCTGATTAAGACGTTAATCATCTGGCACCTGATTAAGACAAGAACGACTGAAAATGAGAAACTAGACCAGACAAACAGCAACTCACCATCCCGAAGCCAGACGACACTAGATTTAAATCCCCAATCAAGAATAATAAAAAAAAAAAAACAGCAAGATCAAAGGCTGAATGAGTCATTCAGCACAGGAATCACGAGAAAAGAAAACTAGCAACCTAACATGTTTTTAAAACAAAATTCTTCAGACAAAATGACTTGCACAGTTGGCAAAGATTCCTCACGTGTCATCAGATTCTGGAAAAAGAAAAGAATATAAAAAAATATATATATATCTGGAAAAAGAAAAGAATATAAAAAATGAATATATATCTGGAAAAAGAAAAAGAAAATATAAAAAAATAAATATATAAGAAAAAAAAAAAAAGGAGACAAAGAAGAAGGGAAGATCGCGACGTCACTGGGCATTTCGGGTAAGAAACGCTAACGTACCATTTCCTGTTGACCGAGGGCCTGCTAAGAGGAGCTATAGCTATAATGTGTCATTTCCGGAATGACGTCATCTGAAAGCAGTCACGAACGAGGCAGCCAGTGCACAACATTATTTCCCCTTCATGGTTAATTCCAGGGTCATCATCGAGCGTTTATGGCCATTTAGAAAACCGGCCGGGCGATCTCCAAGGACAACAGACCCCTCTCATAAAGTGGAGCCTCTTCATAAAGTGAACATTTCGCGGTGGAAAATTTATGAGGTGTTAACTTAAAGTAATGACTGAGAGAGCACGACGGTCCATCACCTGCTTTCCACGTGTGACTGAGACTCGTTAATGGCAGTTAAATGTTCATCATCAAACGGGTGGCAAACATCATTATACTCGTACTTTAGATCGTTGTCATAATATTCGTTTGTCTTAATGATAGACTCCGTCGTTTGTCAAAGGAAGCGTACGTAATATGTACCACTATTAAGGGTGAAAACTTATAGTTATCCGGTTTCCTAACCTTACTAAACTTACCGCATCCTGAATTCCACGTAACTGCATTATCTAGTCTTTAAGGGTAATATCTTTTCATATTCGATCAAGGTTTACATTTCAATCTTAACAATTACATCGAGTATATTCATGACATTTAAAAGCTTAAGATATTTTCTTATCAGCTACTCTAATTTTAATATATTTTGCATTTTATTCATTCGAATTTTAATAATAGTTGATATCATCCATGTAAATTATAATAAGGTTTCCTGTATAATAGAATTAATATATATTTTTCGCTTTTATACAACCTTTTAAATATTTCCATAATTTACACTCGATTACTGTTCACTAGAATAAAATAAATTCATATTTACTAAAACCCACTATACTCTCAAAGTAGCTCATAACATAATAGCATATTCTCATTCTGTCTAATCGAATTTTAAGCCATTTCCCAATTGACGATCCGAATTCTTCGCATATTTCCAAAAAGTCTAATCGCATATTTCGTCGGCAATTTTCTCTCGCCCATCAAGGATTTGAAGCTGATCGACCATCACGGCAGGTTCGGGAGCCTCCACGAGGCACTGAATCTTCGGGAGCGAAACTAACGTACCAATACAACCACAAAGATACACAACGTTGAGCGCTGTTTGAACATCCTGTCCCATCCCGAATGGTACGTGCGGGGAAAATTCTCAAATGGAAAAAAAAAAAATAAAAATAAATCTAAAAAATACACGAAAAGTTTTCAGCGAGCAAGCAAGAGAATGGTTAACTATTTTACTGGAAAATAAGTAAGAGAATGACTTAAATATTCTAGGGAAAATAAGTAGGAGAATGGTTAAATATTTCACTTGAAAATAAGTAAGAGAATTACTTAAATATTTCACGGAAAATAAGTAAGAGAATTACTTAAATATTTCACGGAAAATAAGTAGGCGAATGGTTAAATATTTCACTGGAAAATAAATAAGAGAATGGTTAAATATTTCAACGAAAAACAAGTATAAGAATGGTTGAATATTTCACTGGGCAAAAAGTAAGAGAATGGTTAAAATAATTCACGGGAAAATAAGTAAGAGAATGTTTAAATATTACAATGAAAAAAAGTGAGAGAATGATTAGATATTTCACAGGAAAATAAGCAAGAGAATGGTTACATATTTAATTTAAAAATAAGTTGGAAAATGGTTAAATATTTCACTGGAAAATAAGTAAGAGATTGGTTAAAATTTTCTCTGGAAAATGTGTTTGTTAGAAAAAAGAGACAGAGGACAGAACTTCAGTGAAAAGGTAACAGAAAATAAGAAAAAATATTTCAGTGAAGAAGTGAGAGAAAGAAGATACAGTCAGTATTAGTGAAACGTAAAAAAATAATGGCCACTGGAAAGTATGAATAACAAGTATAAGAAATAAAAGAGACACCACTGAGAAAATAATAGCAAGAAAGTGATAGCAATGAAAGTAAAAAGGGAAAAACAAAGTCTCTAGGAAAAATGTTTCAGTAACATACAGAAAGGAAAAAATCATTAAGCACATTTACTCGACGAAAACATTTAAAAATCTAATGTAGTACTTAATCATTCATGAAAGCGGAGAGATGAAAAACACAAACACAAATTCTCATTTTACAGCACACCGAACTACCAGTAAACCATTTTAAAATTGGGAAAAACTTTCTAAACTTAATACAGACAAGAAAAATTTTTTATCATTTAAAAGAATTCGGAGAGAAAACTCACAAAAAAAAAATACACAAACACATGAGAGATATTGAATGGTTTTAGCCGCGACTCTGTTTGTATGCCAATTTTCTTTTTATTTCATAATTCATGAAGATAATTTTGTATAAATGTTATTAACAGTCATTAGTATTATCTTAAGCATCACATCTTCGTACGTACTTACGTCCAACATTAACATAAGGACATAAGAAAATATGATGTTTATGACAATAATAATGACTTTAATCGTTATAATAAAGAGAGAGAGAGAGAGAGAGAGAGAGAGAGAGAGAGAGCCTTCCCATTTAAGAGATAACACAGGGGTCACTAAAAATAAACGTGGATAACAGAATATGACCAGTTAAAATGTTTGACATATTCATCCAAACGCAACTTCAATGGCGCCACGTTCATTTCTGAATTTTCCAACCAGAAACAGTGAAATGAAAGGGTAAACGAATTTTTAGAGCGAAATACTTTCAATGCTTTCAAAATAAGAATAAAATTAATTCCAGGGAAAACTAAAAACACAGAAACTAAAAAAAATTATAAACAACGCAAAATCGGAATTCCTGGACAGAAATCGACACAAAAGCAAGAAAGGGAAGAAATTCTTTCTTGTTCAATCAGAGTGTTTGCTGAACACAGGCGAGAGAGAGAGAGAGAGAGAGAGAGAGAGAGAGAGAGAGAGAGAGAGAGAGAGAGCTAAACGCTTGATTTATTACTTGAGCAAACACATTCCGGCGTGACTTGTGAGAGATTGCAGGAAAGACAAGGAATTCAATTCCTGTTGCTCGCAAGGAAATCACAACGAGGGTCGGTAATTCTCAGCCTATGTACAGAGACTGTAAGCCTATGTACAGGGAATACAGAACCCTACTGTAAGCTTACGTACAGAAAATAAAGAACTCTATTGTAAGCTTACGTACAGAGAATACAGAGCTCTACCGTAAGCTTAAGTACAGAGACTACTGAAATCTACTGTAAGCCTACGTACAGAGACTACTGAATTCTACTGTAAGCCTACGTACAGAGACTACTGAAATCTACTGTAAGCCTACGTACAGAGACTACTGAATTCTACTGTAAGCCTACGTACAGAGACTACTGAACTCTACTGTAAGCCTATGTACAGAGACACTGAACTCTACTGTAAGCATACGTACAGAGACTACTGAACTCTACTGTAAGCCTACGTACAGAGACTACTGAATTCTACTGTAAGCCTACGTACAGAGACTACTGAAATCTACTGTAAGCCTACGTACAGAGACTACTGAATTCTACTGTAAGCCTACGTACAGAGACTACTGAAATCTACTGTAAGCCTACGTACAGAGACTACTGAACTCTACAGTAAGCCTACGTACAGAGACTACTGAACTCTACTGTAAGCCTATGTACAGAGAATAAAGAACTCTTCCGTAAGCCTGTGCACAAACAATAAGAACTCTACTGGAGGACTACGTACAGAAAATGAATAACAATAAAACTATGTACATAAAACAGCCAACTCTAAGCCTCTCGCCCACAAACAAACTAACATTCGAGAACAAATGTAAAAGAACTTCGCATCCCCTAAGACACGGTAAAAAAAAAAAAAGGGCAATTATAGTCGTATAAACAAAATGAAAAATACAGAAAAAAAGGGCTATGCCTATGTACGGAGGCAAGACATCTCTACTTCATTAAAATATGCAACTCTAAGCACATCTACAAAACAGTAACTTTAAACTACTATTATAAATAAAGAAAGAAAAAAACTGGCAACCACAAAACAAGTAAAATGAAAAACGCCGAAGAACGCGCAATCGGATTTTCTGTACAGCGCATAATCAAGACCAGCGAAAATGGATCTATCAGGTGGTCTCGGTATAATGCTGTATGACCCGCGGCCCATGAAACTATCAGCCTGTGGTATTGCGTTGCCAGATGCACGATTATGGTTAAAATTAACATTAAATAAAATAAAAACTACAGAGGCTAGAAGGCTGCAATTTGGTAAGTTTGATGATTGGAGGGAGGATGATCAACATAGCGATTTGCAGCTCTCTAGCCTCAGTAGTTTTTAAGAGCTAAGGCGAAAGGTAAAAGTGCGGACAGAAAAAACTGCGGACGGACATGCAAAGCCGGCACAATTTTATTTTTAGAAAACTAAAATCAAGTCCTCTAGGAACGGAAAATTGCCCCACCAAGCCCAATTAAAGATTATATGCAAATCTAAGCCAATGTTGATTATACAGTAAGCATATGCAAAGTGATCAAACTATGCAAGTTACAAACAGAAGCATATTAGAGAAATATAGATTGGAGACTCCAACTCAATAAATAAATAAATAAATAAACACATGCTACCAAAACGCCTCCTCACTGAGAAAGAGGCAACATATATATGTATATATATACACACACGCACACACACACACACACACACACACATATATATATATATATATATACTAACATATATAATATATATGTATATTGTATGTGTGTGTGTGTGTCTGTGTGCTGTATATGTATATTGTGTGTATAAATGGACATATATATATATATATAATATATATATATATATATATATATATATAGCTCCACCCTATTTAATAATTCCTACCATCATAACGAAAGCATTAAAACTGCGATTTCAGGCGTACCTATAAAAGGATGAGTATGAACATCAATATTTCGATGGGTTTCCTGAACCAAACAGAATCTGAATACAGGAACCTTCCTTCAACCTCGGTGAGTGTTTCTAAGGACATGTCTAAGATTGACCATAGGGTAAATGAAGATTGCAAGAAAAAATGCAAAGGAAAACATTACTTATTTTGCCTATTTAATCTTTTCAAATGTAAAGGCTGAAATAGACAAAGGCGGCGGATTGAAGTACAAAAAATAATTTTCAAACAAAAAAACTACCATAAATACATTTCTACTTTATTTATTTTAGTGCAAACTCTGTTTGTAAGAATTCCTCTCTCTCTCTCTCTCTCTCCTCTCTCTCTCTCTCTCTCTCTCTCTCTCTCTCTCTCCTCTCTCTCATCCTCTCTCTCTCTCTCTTCTAGACGCTACCCAAAACCTATTTTCCTTAATTTTCGAAAGATGGTGTGTGGACAAAGAACCTCCTCGTGGTGAATTCGGTTCGAGAGAGAGAGAGAGAGAGAGGGGGGAAAAATAGTTAATCCACGAAAGACTTCGACAAAAGGAAATGGCGAAAGTGGAGCGCGCTGGTGAAGAGAGAAGAGAGAGAGAGAGAGAGGAAAAAAGTGGGCTTTTGTCACTCGCTGAATTCTCGGCTTTAATACAAAGAAACCTTGGATTAGAGTTAAAGAACCTAATGACTAGGAATTCAGACAGCTGAATAACATTCAGTCTGATGAATTCTGGGTGGATTGCTCAACGCATCGGTAGCGATTGCAGAGACGTTAACAAAAATGATTCTTTTAATACTGAAGCCAAGATTTCACCGAATATACAAAAGGCAAAATTCAAAACAATGAACCACGTTATCGATGAGATGAAATCGAAATTAAACCCTCACAGTAATACAATCATTACATTCGGGACAAAAGTACAAAATCTGAACCTTAGTGGAAGTTAAAAACTATTAGATAATAATTAAACCTTATTCTAAAATTATCAGTACACGATAAACATTACAATTTCAGTTTAAAAAACTTAAACAAAAATAAATGTGGGTTTCATTTCAGTCACAACATCCACATTTACATTGCAACCAGCCGTTGTATTTCAATGGCGCAAAATTAATTGAGATCTACAAAACAACGGTGTTCAAGTTAGCTGACAAATAAATACTAACTTTAACACCATATTGTTCTACCTCGACCGAGCAGAAGCAATAATGCTCACGGCTTATTCGTTTACAGTGTTTGCTTCATTGATACTCTATTTCTATTCTAAGTCACATATTTTCACCATTATCCTCCAAGACCAATTTATCAGGAAACCACATCCAAACAAAGAGATTTTATTTAATCACAATAAAACCGAGAAAATAACTCAAAGCGAAGACTTAACAACATTAGAAGTCGACATAAAAGTGTGTTACATTCATAACGGCCGACAGAATGAACATAGCAATTTGGAAGGAAGATGTATTTAAACCATATGCCGCAAAATACTTAAAATGCATAGAACGCAAAATATACAACTTTGAAACAGTTATAAAATATACAATTTAGGCTGAAGGCCAAGCGTTGGGCCCCTTGAGATCATTCAGTACTGAAAGAATAATTGAGAGTTAAAGGCAACAAAGATGTAACAGGAGGAAAACCTCGCAGTTGCACTATGAAACAATTGTTAAAAGAGAGTAGAAACTAATCTGGACGAAAAAATATAAAACGAGGTACAGTAAAAGGAATGAAATGGATTGTAGGTAGGACCCGAAGGGACGCTATAAGGAACCTTAAATAATCCCTACACTGCACTAACGCCACTACAGCCCACAACGCGCACCCCCCCCCCCCCCCCCCCCCCCCCCCCCCCCCCCCCCCCCCCCCCCCCCCCCCCCCCCCCCCCCCCCCCCCCCCCCCCCCCCCCCCCCCCCCCCCCCCCCCCGCTCCCCCAGGGAAAAAAGTTATACGACGATTTTGTATATAAGATTCAACACGTGCAAGCCATAAACGTACACCACCAGGGAGATTTCACAACAAAATTACCACCCGCCTCCCCCTTCCCCCTGGACTCGGAGACAGTGAGAGAGATATTTAAATCAATATATTGGTTTTAAAAGCACAAAAACCTTTAGCAACCAAAACCAAGCGCTTACGATTCATGACAATTAAAAGGTAAATCTCCCGTTCCGGAGCACAAGTCCCTAAGGATGTTTTCGGGAACATAGATTTCGAAATAAGAAAATCATTGTTTTTGATAATATATACTCCCGGGTCGTTACACACTGCCTATAAAAATAATGTTTGAAGTATATTACTCCGCTTAAAATAAATACGAAACGAAACCAAACTTCTATTTAATGCGGTCACGTACCAAAATTAATTTACGAAAATAAAATGTGATATGAGATGAATCCAAAAATTCCTTTCGTGAAGTCACGTGTAAAATGTAACTCACGAACAAAAACATATTCCATTTCTTAATGAGCTCCTAAACCGTGTCCTGGACAGCTGTAACAGCTTATTTCGACGAAGAAAATTGCTTATTATCGCCAACTCGACGTAATTAATTATGATCATTAACATTAATATGCTATGAACACTTCAAGTTTATAATGATCTAGCTAGGCTTTATTATCTATAAAAGTCATTGGCGTTAATAATACTCGATTCTTATAAAAACACGTACCACACCAGACACTGACACATATACATACATACATATTATATATATATATATATATATATAGTAGTATATATATATATATATATATATATATATATATATATATATATATCTACAGAGAGAAAGACAGAGATCTACTGATCAATTTCACCAAAATATTTGTGTGGATTCCTGTAGGCCACAATGATTATCTGGATATTCTCATCACTGCAAAACTTGAATCGAAATGGGAAAGATACGAAGAAACTCCTTCCTTTCACTAAAACGCGTTTGCACGTTGTAGGTTAAGATGGCCTTATGACAGCAAGGGCTGTTGCACCTAGGGCATCATGTATTCTAAAACAACATTACGACCGCAGAGATGGGTCAATTTCACCTGCACTATTATGCATTTCAATTCGACAATTCACGAACGTGTGAGCTAAACAGATAGATGCCTTTCGTAGCACCGTGGCTTAAATGGTGACCTTATCCTAAGAGCGTACGTATAATATATATATGATAATTATAATATATATATATGTATATATATATATATATATATATATAATATATATATATATATATATATACACATAACATACAATACTACATACATACATTACATACATATATAGATATATATATATTATATAAAATATAGAATATATATATATGTATGTATGTGTGGTCATTGCCATCAAGCATACATATGTGTGTGTGTGTGTGTATTGCCATCAATGCAATATACATAAATGTACGCAACAAAATGGCAATACATATATTGAAAATAAACACGGAGTGACGAAGAGCAGTTAACGATAAGAATTACTTATCAAAAACAATGAACTTTTCATCGAACCATAATCGCCTATTCACAAAGCATTGAACTCATTTATTTACGTCATCTATTTCGAAAAGATAAACTTCTTCACAAAACACTTAATTCAATTTTCTCGATATCTTTGTTAACTCACATAACAGAAATATTTATGGAGCATCAAAAATATATAAGTAGACACATACTCTGATCCCTTAATTCGCTTTCGACAAATACTATATTCCAATCAAATGCAAACTAAATAAATGATCGTTGCCTGTCAAAAGTGATTAGAGTGAAGCAACGACGATCGAGCTGAATGGCCCAGATTACGTAAGCTTATTCGTAAATTTCAAAAAGAAGGATTAAAAGCTTATCTGATTTACCTCCTCTGATTGAAAACTCGTCCATTATAAGAGCTGTTTTCATGAGGCAATCTATCAAGATCGCGTGCACACATACGTACACAAACACGCCTTATATATATATATATATATATATATATATATATATATACGTATATATATATATATATATATATATATATACAATCGAATACCACAGGAAAATGATAGGTACAATGGCTCCTCCCGCAACATGCCTAAATCTTTTTTCCTCGCAGGCAGGACATTAGCAACAATATATATATATATATATATATATATATATATATATATATATATATATATATATATATTATATATATATATATATATATGTGCTAATGTCCTGCCTGCGAGGAAAAAAGATTTAGGCATGTTGCGGGAGGAGCCATTGTACCTATCATTTTCCTGTGGTATTCGTTATATATATATATATATAATATATATATATACATATATATAATATATATATATATATATATATATATGTATATAGATATATAGTATATATATATATATATATATATATATATATATATATAGATATATATGATATATATAAGCGAATACCACAGGAAAATGATAGGCAGAAATCTAAGCGCTTTCGTCTTTACTAAGACATTGTTTTAGCAGAGACGAAAGAGCTTGGATTTCTACCTATCATTTTCCTGTGGTATTCGCTTATACTAATGAAGTCACGTGCATCTACTGTGATTTCATTAAGCATATATATATAAATAATATATAATATAATATATATATATATATATATATATATATATAATATATATATGTGTGTGTGTGTGTGTGTGTTGTGTGTGTAATACGCGCATATACATATCCAAATTTCGTAAATGGCAGCACAATATAAGATTAAACTACCACGAAGAAGGGTAGCATTCTTCTGATGATACAATTCAGAAACATTGTATATCATAGATTTGTATAAATCGATAAAGCTATATGAGTATATCCTAAAACATGTTTCTAAGAACAAAAGAGACAGACAGACAGACAGACAGATATGACAATAGCCCACAGGTGTTCTGTCGTACATGACATGCATGCATGCGTTGTTTAGCCTCAAAACAAAATCGAAAGAGAGAGCAAAAATATTTCAAGCAAGTTTCAGCTGAATCTTCCTAACCAGTTATCATCACCAGGTGAAGAAATTAGCCTTTGACACTTCTTTACTTTTACTATTATCACTTGAACATACTCTGTTTTTGGAAGTAAATGTCGCCCCACCCCCCGCTTTTTTTCTTTTTTGCATTCTTCCAAATGTATAATCCAGTAGTCAAAATAATAATCTTTGGAGGCATCAGACCTTCGCCAATGCCGAACAGCCAGACCCAAAGAAGGGGTTTCCTTTTCAGATACCTATCTCTCAAAATCGAAATACATGTTGCCATTAACGAGGCCCGCCTTCGTTTAAATTTCCCGTAAAAACCCCTCACTTAACTTTTAGCGTAATCCTACTAACTTAACTATCAAACGAACAAACAAAAAAGGTATAGACTCTTTTGTGTAATAATAATAATAATATAATAATAATAATTCTTGGCGTAGTCTAATCAACCCTGTGGACGAAACATGTGTAACTGAGCTGCAATTTGGGTTAAATGGCTCTCCTCTCATTGGTTGAATGAAAGTATAAACTGGCGTCATCAACAGCTTCAGTTGGCCTATAACAAAACCCTCACCATAACAATCATTGACATCCCTTCCTCCCATTGGTTGATCTAAGCTATAGACAAATGTTTACATGTTTACATTCCTCAGGCAGCATCACTCGATCCGTTTACAGGTCACTCCCATCCCCTTCCCGCATCATGGTACGTGAAAAGCAAAGATTTTTGTGAAATGGAAAAAAAACTAATTTAATTACCACCTACAATCATTACACATACAAACAGCAAATAAGAAAAAACAAAACAAAATGACTAAAAGTAAAATGATAAAAATATGACTAAGAAGGGACATTAAAACAAAATGACGAGGTTGATTAAAAAACATTAACGGTTAACTTTACTGATTGTTTAGAAGGATGAGGAAAAATAACATCTGCACTCAGAATATGAAGAGATAAATGACCTAGTTACTGAAATGAACCAGACTTTCCCGTCAAACACATTTGCATCTAATATCAACACAGATTAATGAGGTGTTTTGTAAACAGGAACCATACGTGACCGTAACTTCATGTATCCCAAGTAGACAAAACTCCAGTTTTGACTTCATGAATACACGAAAGCACAAATGAATATTAACATATATGAAAATAAAATAAATGCATGTCAAACCTCTCTCTCTCTCTCTCTCTCTCTCTCTCTCTCTCTCTCTCTCTCTCTCTCTCTCATTTGTTGAAAGCTTTCTATGAATGCGATGAAGCTTTTCAGGTGTTTTTCGGTTATCTACAATACAAAGGAACATACACATGTGCATTTGAATGACGCAATTGCATGTGCAAGTCAACAAACCACACACAAACAGATCAAGCAGAATGTAACCACAATTAGGTCATTTCAAATCAGTGAACAAGCAAGATCTTACTCGCCGAGTTTATTAGCGCTGACGCATTATATGCTAAAGAGTCCCTAATGACGATATGAGCTGACAGAAATTCAGGATGGCCGTCTAGCAACGCAAGACAGACCCTACTTAGATATACAAATGTATTCAGGAGACATTAACCAATTAAAACTTGACACTCACACTTTGTTTGTTTAAAACAACTTCTTCTTGATGATCACAGGGAAACCGTCTGTAGCCCAGCCGCCACACAGGTTCGCGACTGTTGTTAGAGGACAGGTCTTCAAAAACTAATTTGGGTAAATGCCCCACTCTTGATTGAACTGAACTTTGGTTGTAAGTTCAACTCATTTCCAGACTTTGTTACAGAATCCGCCTCTCAGCATACTGCAACTTCGGTAATGGTCCCGTTCTTTGCCACAACTTCTGAGCAGACCCCTCTCTCGGTACAATGGAAACTTAGTAAAAGTTTCTTCGTTGATAAAGGACATTTGTGATGTACGTCCCGATCGCATTTTCCCGAGATGTAACCGAATACCGGAACCTTTCTCAGAAAAAAGCGGGACACCTGTATCTCAAAAACTAAAGATATATTTTTCTTGGAAATAATCTCATTATGTTTCCCACACCCAAATTACTACAGCGTTACTCATTTCATCTAATCTAACCTAGCCTAACCCAACCCAACCCAACCTAACCTTACCTTACAGACCTTACATCTTGTTCGGGGAGCCCCAGGTCCCTTAGTGTGAGGCACCTCTAATGTCTACCAGAGAATTGCTAATCCATCTTCCGCTATATTTTGCATCTTCCAATCTTGGATGGTCTGGGATGCAGCTTAGATATTTGTCGAGCATATTCTTAAACACATCTATGCTTACTCCTGATATATTCCTCAGATGAGCTGGCAACGCATTGAATAGACGCTGCATTATCGATGTTGGTGCGTAGTGGATTAATGTCCTGTGTGCTTTCCTTAGTTTTCCTGGTACAGTTTGGACACTATTAATCCACCTCTGCTTACTCTTTCTGATATTTTTATGTTTTCATGCCTGTATTATCACGAAAAGAAAAGAAAAACTGGGGCTAGTGCAATACTAGCATTGTACATCTCAGGAATTAACGTCCCACTCACCTTTTAAAAGGAATGGAATATATGTTAAGCATAAACAAATTAAAACTACAACTTCTCTCCAAACAGCAGATCTCGGCTTACTCGATCAAAAGCTGCGATTACTGTCAAAACCGCAGTTCAGCAGGAGGATCTTATTAGAGAGCGACGTGTTATGATTTCCTGTCAGCCCTGAGTTCAATTCCAGACCTGTTCCGAAGCACACTTTACATGAGCTCAAATCAAAACAGATGACACTTTTGCACAAGATCTGAACTTGACATTAAGGATGGATTACTAAAAATTTCAACTCCAGTACAACACATTCTTGAAGGATGTTTCAATTCAACGCGTCAACGTTAGTTACAGGAAAACATAAAATACTAAGAGGATAACATAACAAGAATACCATAAAAAAGCTGCCAGACGCAATGTTTAGACTTACCAGAACCACGCTGATTAGCAAACGTGACACAAATGGTATACTGTCTAAAAAGAAGTGTTAGGAAGTTATTCAATCATAGCGCGTTATAAAATCAATATAATTGATGAGCTAAACACGAATTACTTGACTTCGACTTCATGTTTAAAAGCAAGCCAGAACCACTAAGACCATTGTTAAGTGTCAGTACGTAATATATATATATATATATATATATATATATATATATATATATATATATATATATATATATATATATATATATATATAACAATAAACGTGTAAAAAAAATCAACCAAGGATCCGTAAAACGGCCGATAATACTCAAATTAACTACTTTCGACAGGGATAGAGAGAGCGAGAGAGCTTAATTAATTCCGAAAAACTTCAAGTATGCCCATACTAGAAGGCAGCACAAGCAGAGAGAGAGAGAGAGAGAGAGAGAGTAACTCAATTCCGAAAAGCTTTGAGCAAAACCTATACTAGAAAGCATCACCACAGAGAGAGAGAGAGAGAGAGGAGAGAGAGAGAGAGAGAGAGAGAGAGTTTAACTCAATTCCGAAAAACTTTAAGCAAAACCTATACTAGAGAGCATCACCAGAGAGAGAGAGAGAGAGACAGACAGACAGACAGACAGAGAGAGAGAGCTTATCTTCTCTAACGATGGCGTGAGGTTCCAATTCTAAGCAGAACTAAGTTAAAATTGCTGCCACTCTAGCTGTCCGCCCCAAGTAGGTTTCCTTCAAACCAGCGAGACGTACAGATGGCAACGGCCTCTGTAAACGGCACACTTAGTGACGTCTGGAACCCATTTTATGAATACTGTACTTGTCGACGGTATAGTTCTCGCTTCCGTAATAGATAAACCCGCGAATCTCCAACTCTGCGAGAAAAATCTCACTGTTAAAACCCTTTCAAAAGGAAAAACTCTTGGCGCTCCTAAAACAAAACAGCGACATAAAACAAACCACGAAATCTGAAGCCTTCAAACCTCATCAGCGGCAAAGGCTCCCTCGTCGCACTTGAACGTACTCTTTAGGGAAATCGCCGGGAATCTGTGGGGAATGCACTGATACCCACAGAATAATCCGCGTGGGAGGTTCTCTCTCTCTCTCTCTCTCTCTCTCTCTCTCTCTCTCTCTCTCTCTCTCCATCCATCAACATGAAAAACGGAGAGGAGCAGGAACGGGCTGAAAACAAAAAACTCACTATTTTAACCTTCATTTACAATTCAATTCTTATCAGAGTCGTCCACTTTAATTACTTCTAAGCGAGGAGATGGGTGAGGGATGGAGAGGGAGAGAGAGAGAGGGAGAGACGGCTGCGTTCACATGCACTGAAGGACTTGCCAGCGGAATACCGGTGTTCTCCAAATAATAAATTTTAGATTGCAAAATTTAACCGGGTAAATCCTTCCTTACCAGACAAAAATCACTGATTTAATTTAACTTTTATTCAACATTAAAGAGCTTAAAACATTTTACTATAGTAGATTCACATCAACCGTGCATTTGATGTCGATAGGCGTGTCCCTTACGACGCTCCTGATTGGTGGCTGTTGATAACCCAATCACAGGGCTGGAAACTCTCAGTCTCTCGAGAGAGTTCAAATGGGTAGGATCTATGTTCCACCTCTCCTGAAGGATACGTCTTGATTTCAAAAGTACCCCTCAGGAGAGGTGGAACATGCACCCTGCCTATGTGAACTCTCTAGAGAGACTGAGAGTTTCCAGTCCTGAGATTGGCTTATCAGCAGCCACCAATCAGGAGCGTCGTAAGGGACTGGCCTAGTCATCAAATGCACGGTTGATGTGAATCTACTTTAGCATTACAACGCATGGAGAATAAATGTATAAAAAAAAGTTTGGTCAGCTAGCACGATTCAGAAGCAGCAGCAGAGAGAGAGAGAGAGAGAGATGAGAGAGAGAGAGAGAGAGAGAGAGAGAGAGAGGGCAGTGAACTATGAAAATGGTTTATTTCCGAGAACGAACGAGAGCCTGAGAGAGGAACTCTTTTTCCCCACTAAAGGATACAGTCAGATAAAATATCTATCGATGATCTCTGAGGGTGAAAAAAAGAAGAAAAAAAAAAAACTGTCCAACATGCATTGTGAGCACAAGTCGGAAATCAGTGGTCATCCTAAAAGAGGTAGGTCCTCTTTCCTCTTCCCTCTCTGGGAATTGCGGTGCAGTAGAGCCTAACGGACACTTCCTCTTGAAAAGTTAAAAAAAGATAAAAAAAAAAAGAGGAAAAAGAAAAAAGAAATACGCCATCCAAGAAGATCCAGGGGCTAGGCTAAAATCCATTCAACGGGAAAACAGTTTCTCGATATTTTCCAAATAAAACGAAGTTTCTGCTTGCCTCTTTAACTCTATCTATTTATCTATCTACCTACCTATCTATCTATTTATGTGATTTTATTTCCACTTACCAAGCTTATGTCTATTTATCTTTCTACGGTGCATACATTTCCATCTAATCTTGCACTCATCTGTTATTCAATTGATTTATCTACATATCTGCATCGCAACCAACTACAAACTTTTTCCCTTTATCTATGAGAGATAAGCACATGAGAGAGAGGCCGTCCCGTTGGCCTTTGCGCAGTAGACAAAAAATAATAATTAAAACAGCTCTCACCTGCATATTCACAATGAAGACGAATATAACACAAAATTTTAAAGATAAGCAAGAATGCAAGAATTCACAGGCGCTAAAATTAAATCAGAGATACTGGACAAAGAAAAAAAATTTAAGGATGCAGTTAAGTCAGAGTAAGTATTATTTAAGTGAGCAATTTTCTTTTACCCAAGAAAAAGTCTTTAAAACTTATATGTCTCCCTATATATTCATAACATAAGGTATCATAAGTACCAAAATAACGTCGGCAATTAAAGAATACTAAAAAGTCCCTCTGTATTTCAAAGTACCGCTTACCATCACATAAAAAAATAGAAAAATAAAATTGAAGGCGCAACAACAGACACACACACACACACGTATACACGCCACAATAACCCAAGGAAGTCCTTCTTTCATGCAAATTTGAAACGTTCCGGGAAATGAGTTCAAATAAAAACAAAGTGGTTACACGACATCTAATTAACGATGTATGCTAATTACGGCCGCTAAAAATACCCTAATGAACTCGCGGATAACCAGAGGCTATTGTGAGATCAGGAAAACGCAATTACCACTGCGATTTCTTATTCTCGTTATCATTCATTTAAATATCGTATGTGTATCTTGAGAGTTTATTATCTCTTTTTTTATAGTTGGGGCGTAAAACCGCTATTTATTACATCAGACAAGGTTCATTCTTAATTTTTTTTAAAGGCAACTTTATTCAAATCATTCGGTAGAGTACCTATATATCCTTCAGATTCTGGACAACGGATCAAGCACCCAATCAGCATCAGAACACCCACCATTTAATGTCATGATCTTTAGCTACAAATGATACAATATAAATGAAACAGGAAAAAAAAATCAAATACTGCAATATACTGCTAAATTTTCTTTCTCAATAAGAGTAACGAAGTCATTTTTCATTAAAACTAACTCAATTTACTATCGAGACTGACACCTGGACACTTCACTAAGAAAGTAAAATATTTTAGATAAATGTTTCGAATGAATGTGCATCTATTCTAGGCAAATTCAGAGAGGCCAAGGAACTCCTCCGCGAATGCCAAAATTAACTTGAGATTCTGAATGTAAACACAGACAGACAAGCAGCCATTTCTTCACATAATAAAACAAACACAAAATCATTTAACGTTTTCCAGTCAATTCGAAACCTTGCACTGAACTCGATCTATACGTTAATGCCACTTCTGTCGAAAAGCTTAAATACATAAAAAAAAAAAAGATTACCCGTTCCTAAAATACGCTGAAAACAGATTTATCAAACTGGCAGTGCTGATGTTAGGAAAATCACCCACGGAATAAAAATAAGTGGAAAATCGTAAAACTACGAACACACAATGAACATGCAGTATAATAATAACACTCGGTTCGGGAAAAAGAGATGGATGGGGTTAACGCAAATGGAAACTCAATGACGTGCTTTTGTTAAGACTTACAAAGCATATGAAGGGGGAAGAGAGATTACATGGATTCATCTGAATAATGAAATTCACGTGGGATATATATATATATATATATATATATAATATATATATATATATATATATATATATATATATATATATATATATATTCATAGGGACATCTAATAACTACAACTAACAACGGATATGTGAGAAAAATATGCTGTTCTAGACGTGAAATGATTGAAGAAACACTCAGATATGGCTTCAATCCATCATCGAAATACAGAACTACACGGCGTAAAGATAAAAAAAATTCGCCAAAATTCGTTCTCGTTCAAGAGCAACGATAAGTCGCGAAATTTCCGTCGACATTTTGTGCGGACGACACGGCAGTCGCGATTTTGCGAGAAATACTCATCACCAATTAACAACAAACAAACAACAAAGACAACAACAAACGGTGGTCAGAACTGTGGACTCTGCAGGTAAAGTTGTTTCACTGGTGCGCGGGATGAAGCAATTGTCGGGAAGTTGGCTGCATTAGTTGCAAGCTGCGTTTTGCATTCAATTAAGGTCTGGGACTATTACAGTCACCATTCAGGGCGGAAGTATAATATACTTATACGCCGTATCATCCTCCCCCACCCTCCCCAAAAAAATGGTGCTTTGATTCCCTTACTCACCATCATCACCATTATCAGCATCCCTTTTTTAGCTGCAATAACAACTGCAGAGGAGGCAGCAGTACAAGAGTCAATCATGCAAATATCTTCTACTTTATGGACTGAACTAATATTTTCGTCACCAGATTCAGACCGATATCCACTATTGAGCCATGGTTTTATATATATATATATATATATATATATATATATATATATATATATATATATATATATATATATATATATATATATATATATATATAAATATATAGTATATATATATATATATATATATATGTGTGTGTGTGTGTGTGTGTGTGTGTATCTATATAGATACGTACACACAACGCACGCACATACATATATATAGTATATATATATATATATATATATATATATATATATATATATATATATATATATATATATAATAGGATATATATTCATATATACATATACACTTACATACATACATACACACACATATATACATATGTATATAATGTATATATATGTAATATATATATATATATATATATATATAATATATATATATATATATATATGCAGTTTCACATAAACAGACAGAAAATGAGAGAGATATAATGGGACGGGGGCAGGCTGTATACGCCGGTATTCGTAATCAGTATAAACAGGGTTAAGCAGGCATTTTCACTAGGGCATGAAAACTTAACATATGCAAGAACTCAGAAAAAGGTGTGAATAAAAAGACCATAAAATTTCTTATGAAGGGAAATCCTCAAGTCATAAAATACAGCTGGCATAGGAACTCAATAAAACAAAGCAAAAGACATACTATATTCGGACGCATCAAATACATAATATTATGTAACAATTATTGACCAAATAATATAATAGCTATCGACTTCGAATGACCATTTATGAAAAATAACTAAAAGAAAGCTTTAAAGGAGAGGAAACAATGTTTTAATCTAACGATCTGCAAGTCTACAAGTTAAAGGAAGTATAGTGTTCGAAGACCGCAAATCTTAGCTAAGGCCGAGAAACTCGCCCTCCCACCCCACCCATTCCTCCCCCCCCCCCCTCTTAAAAAAACAAAAAACAGGGGCTTCTCCCCCCCTAAAAGCAAAATTCCTTTCTCCTGAAATCCGATCACCTGTTGCAGGTTAAAACACCAACCTTTAGTCAAATTTTCGTAAAACACCACATAACTTCTTTTAGCGTGATTCCTCTGTTACACAGATAAATACAAAAATAAGTAAAACAGCAATAAAAATACGCATATACAAGAATCAATAACATAATTTTATTGGAGAAAAAATAGGCTCATTGCAGGTGCAACCATACGTATGAACAAAAGTATTACATTTCCGGAGAACATAAGAACTTTGATGTGCCATCACATGTTTTCCGAATGTTATTTTTAGCCATTTTTCCTTCCGTTTTACAACGCCAGATGGAAAGGTCTCCACATTCCATTCTTCTGTCAATGGTGTCTAGATGGTTATCTCCCACAATATCTGAATGGGAAACTAATTTTCGGTAAATCCACAAAAATGCAGGAATCTCAAATCCGAGAGACAACCGGTATCTTAACTTTCATGTCCCTCATTTCCGAGCAAAGGAACTCTCTCCTTTCCTCTGTATTTTACGAATGTTTATCCCTGATTTTCTTTAATTAACCGTTTTTTCATTGCAGTTTTTTGTTACTCCCTTTTATTCCTTTTTTTTTGCAGATATAGGGATTAAAAAGGACTATTCATAATGTATATATTATTGTTTTCTTATTCCCAAACTTAGATACCTACTTCAAGAATAGCTTCTTTTCTGATCATTTTCATGGTTAACATATGTAAACAAGAAGATGACTCAGTCATTGACGATTGCGCTCATGGAGAAAAAAACTTCTCAAATTTGGTCTTGGAGCCAAATTTGTTTATGTAAAAAAACTTTCCAAATTAGGTCTGGTAGCCAAATTTGTTTATGTCCCAAAGTATCATTATTTGAAAACAACATCAACAACAACAACACAAACATAACTTAAGTGCATATTTATTTAATACCTGTATATATAAAGTTGTTTCTTTACTTCTGAGGTCCTTTTCCGTCGTTACCATCGTCCCGCCCTAAAAGGAAAGTTACCGGACTTGGAGAATAGCTAATATGTTTATCATGAGTGCGGTTGGGGAACTCGGGACATAACTTGGGCTAATTTGATGCTTGCCATCGACTTTACTTCCTAAAGAGAGAGAGAGAGAGAGAGAGAGAGAGAGAGAGAGAGAGAGAGAGAGAGAGAGAGAGAGTGTATCCCATAAGTTTCCTCAATGCCCATTTCCGCCTGCGAGTAGGACTGAAAAAAGTACAGAGAGAGAGAGAGAGAGAGAGAGAGAGAGAGAGAGAGAGAGTACCCCATAAGTTTCCTCAATGTCCATTTCCGCCTGCGAGTAAGACTGAAAAAGGTAGAGAGAGAGAGAGAGGGGGGGGGATTTTAATATCTTTATATTTCGGCCTTCAACTTTTCTTCCAGGAAGCTCCAGCAGGAGAGAGAGAGAGAGAGAGAGAGAGAGAGAGAGAGAGAGAAGAGGCGGCTCGGAAAATTAGCATCACTTTAGGAGAGCAGAACGACCCCATTGAGCCCCCCAACGCTGAAAAGGGAGAAATCATCCCAAGTTCTCTCGGTCATTAAAAGCTGTAAATCATGCGTTTGATTTCCCCCTATTTCAGACATTATGGGACAGAAAATCATTTCTTTTATAAGAAAAGAGAAAATAGGGAGAGACTCGGAGAAGAATTTAATGCTTTAAAGGTATGGACCATACTTCACTCCTCGCGGCTTGGAAGGGTATCTATAATTTAGCCAAAAGTTTTGAAGAACGGAGGAAATAGATAAAACTTTAACTTAACATTCACATTTTTCTTCTGGAGCCTTCATACAGCTGCATTAAAGCTACAAGACTACAAAAGTTGAAATAATGGAGACTTTGACCACTTCAAACAAAGATAATTATAATCATTCAAATCAAGGCTGAACTGTTCGCATCATCCCAATCACGAATTGCAAACATCCGATGGCAATAATAATCTGTTTCAAAACATGAACCCAGATTACTTAAGAAAAAAAAAATTGTTTTCAAAACATGAATCCAGATTACTTAAAATAAAAATTTAAGTAAAAATACCAAATAAACGATATGGTTAGCAGCCTATTGTTTATCAAGAGAGTACGTCAATTATTCATGAACATCTTATATACAATATACCTAAAATCTGAATCGATTTTATAAAAAAAAATCATCGAGGAAAAGAAAATTAGAAACTGGAGATAAAGAGCTGAGCTGACTTACTGTTAAGAAATAACTTGGTATTTGAAGGATTATTACATTTGAATTTCATTTTCTAATGTAAAGCAAGAATTTTCCTTCAATCTCAAAATAATCGTCATTTAAACTTCGATGTACTGAAATTACCCATTTCGCAAAGAAAACACATTTAAATCAGAAAAAAGCAAACATTAGTTAGCAGAGTGAAAACATATACGGAATTATCAGAAAGAAGCAGAGAAAAAATAAATAAATACTATAAACAAATACTTTCATTCCTTTGAAAATTCATTATTTCGCAGTTGTACATTAGAGAAACAAAGAGAGAGAGAGAGAGAGAGAGAGAGAGAGAGAGAGAGAGAGAGAGAGAGAGAGAGAGAGAGAGAGAGAGAGAGAGAGAGAATATTATAAATTCACTCAAGACAGCTTCCATCCGGTTCGACGCAGCACTGAATTGACCAGAAGTAGATATGAGCTGGAAATGCCCATCGCCATTTCTCCAGCTCTGAGTGAAGAGACAAAGCTGACAGTATTAATCAGAAGCTCTGTTTCTTCGTCCGGGAACATTTTCTCTGACCCTGCGATATTTTCGCGTATAAATTTCCCCTCTAAATTTCGCGTTCATATTGGCGCTATCCGATACCTCCGAAAGACTTT
>NC_061107.1:94673913-94701413 GCF_015104395.2 Macrobrachium nipponense
CTTATTTATCTCATTGTTTGCAGTCTTCAAGCTTTTCCGTTTATGCTAAGGTTCAACAATACCAGTTTTTATATATTTTTTTTTTTCTTACAATCCATCTGCCCATTTACTTGAAAACATTGGTGGGTGAAAATAAAAAAATTATGAAACAAATGTATGACAAAAAAAAGACTAGTAGCCTGAATGGATGAGTGACAAAAAAAAAGAAAAAAAAGTTGAGCTTGTACCGAGGTGTTACAAGAATAACAGAGAAAAGTTAGTGATGGAATAACTAAGTTCGGAAGTATTAAATGAGATGAAGGTTCCGAACACAGACTAAAAACAAACGCTCAAAAACTGAGCTAAAGGGGATGACGTAATGCTGGTGAAACTTACGTGGATGAAGCACAAACGAATGAATGGACTGGATACTTATTCCTAATTGAATAGATAAATAATTAGATAAATAAACAAATACATACATAAACAAGTAAGTATATTATCCACACCTGGATTTTATGCGATAATGCAACTTCGCACAACTAACTCCACATTCTCTCTCTCTCTCTCTCTCTCTCTCTCTCTCTTCTCTCTCTCTCTCTCTCTCTCTAACCAAAAGTTTCTCGGAGAGGCTTCATTACCAATTCATCCCAGGCTCTTTCTCCTAACTTCTTAAATACTTCAACATCTTCTCTAGAGCATACAAAACTTCGCCATTAATTATTAACTGCTGTGGACCTTCTTGCTCGGAAATTCCTCCAGTCAGTGTGTTCGTCATAAAGGTTTTCAATATATGGATCCGATTCTCTGAGAGGTGGGACACGACCTACTCTCAGTTACAAGTAAACTCCGTCTTGCTTCTGTTGACAGGAGCAACAATCCAAGTACTTAAGTCGTCAGATGCCTGAAATGGGTCAGCTTGGGCTGCAAAGGGTGTGGGACTAGCAATATATTCCTCACTCACGGCGTAAAGGTGTATGTATGTGTATGGTATGTGTATGTGTATATATAATATATATATGTATATACTATATACACATGTAGAGCGATCATAAACCACATCAAGATAGCAAGTTCGATATAAGAAGAGAAAATGAAAATAGCCAAGCGGCTAGGGGTTTCATGTGTGTGTGTATATATATAATATATATATATATATATATATATATATTATATATATATATATATATATATATATATATATAAAGGTATAAGCCACGAAAGAAAATTAAACAACGGAGTTTCTCCAAGATCTTTTGAATGAACGTCCTTTACTCAGTTTGTCTACTGAGTAAAGGACGTTCAGTCGAAAGATCTTGCAGTAACTACGTTGTTCATCTTTCCTTCGTGTCTTATACCTTTATTTATAGACATATATATATATATATATATATATATATATATATATATATATACAATATAATTTAAATCTCAAAATGAAATCCGTAACGTTACCACATAAATTCTTTCCTGAGAGAACAAGAACCCAAATACTTATCTCAGAATGGAGAAATCACCCATTTTGGATATCCGGCGTAAGTAAACGTAATACGATTCCGACAACAAGAGCTTGTTCTCGGAGGAATTCACTGGGATACTGCTGCTTATTACTTATGTAAATAGCTCGGAATGAGGCAGAAATCAGGCGTTTATTGCATTATTACGTGCAATATACGTATCGTATATCTTTCAGAGACTGGTGCGCAGGGAATAAGTTTTCTTTTATAGTCTGCTGATAAAAAGAGGACCCAATAGATAAAGAATATTAAGATGAGAACAAGATATTAAGACATCTCATGTCCCATGATGATTTTTTCTCCTTAATTCTTATTTCAATCGATGTAAAATTTTCTTTAGATGGAAAATACAGAAAAAACTGCATTAATAAACCAGGCTACATAATATTCCACTGATATCATAAACGTGTTTAACATATTCCTCGCTACAAATACAAATATTATATAAATTATTTATGATAAATATAATTCCGACTTCCTACATAAGCGACTCTGAATAATAACCTTGGAAACGCTTCAGAACAGTGATTTTCACAAAATCTATAATAATAATAAATGGTTATTGCCTAAAAAATGAAGGTAAGAACAAACGCTACTATGCTGTGTGAATCCTGTACTTGTTCAAGACTTTACTTTCCCGCAAGAAGCGAAATTTTTGTCTCTTACGTAACAATGAAAAAGAACCAAGCAACCTTAATGGACCCTGGAAAAAATTCTCTACTATTCCGGCTAAGAAATAAATCTCTCACAAGAAGTTTCAGGATAAACGTGATAATACGCGGCAGGTACAAACTTATCTCCAGTAACGTTTTATGGAACAATGAGCAAAAGACCGGGAACAGAGTCTTTATATGTTTTCTTTATGACTCGGAAATTAAGCTGATCTACTTTAATGATACAGTTTTTATGTTTTATACTTCTATAGTCAACTAAAAGGCGAGGGTCAGGTTACAAATGTATATTATTTTATTACTGAGGGGAAATAATTTCCTTGAGGAAGAATATTTTATGAGCCACCAACTTTCCCAATAAGTCAACGAAACTGTTAAGGGGTAACGGTAGGACCGATCTTCCCACTCCCACATTTAGCTAACCCCGTTACCGAGAGAGAGAGAGAGAGAGAGAGAGAGAGAGAGAGAGAGAGAGAGAGAGAGACTACTGCTTGACGACCTTTTGGCGAGTGGCCGTTTCTAGACGGCTAATTTGGGAGTCCTAATGATAGCTTCCTAATATCAATAAACATACGAGTATATATACAATATATTATATATATATATATATATACATATATATATATATATATATATATATATATATATATATATATATGCGTGTGTGTGTGTATATGTACACACACATGCACATGTAATACCTATATATGTATGTGTATGAGTGTGTGTGTGTGACTGTGAGAGTTTATTGACACCTGGAAGTTATCATTATAAATTCGGTGGCTCATGATACCTCGTAAAAAAATAAAACCTTTATAAACTAAACACTGGACAAACGCCAGAGGTCTTCCATAAATATATGCAAATAAGTCATTAATAAAGAAATGCACAAGAGTCGTTAATAAACAAATAAATGCACATGAGTCGCCATCCATAAAATCCACAAACTCTTTCTTCAGCCTTAGAAAACTGTCCTTGGAAATGAAAACAAGCTTTTAAAACTTTACCAAAGAGACTGAAAAGTCCACTAGAAAAATCTTTACAAAAGCCAATAAAAAAATCGAGAAAAGAATCACTGTAAAATAAAAAGAAAAAATGCCTCCAAATAAGAAAAACCTACGGAATTTTACAAAAGGTAATAAAACAAGAAGAAAATACCGTTTGTACATCATTACAAAAATAAGGAAAGAAAGGAATTTTGAAATGCTTTTCACGGAAAATGGAAAAAGACAAAGTCTTGTCAAAACGATTTACATAATAAAATGATTTTTACTTGCCTAGTCAAAAGGGCTTCATTACATATTAGTTCTGATTATCTCGTCAAAGTATTTGAACGGTTTCATTACAAATTCTTCTCCATTACATATGAGTTGTATTAGCCCCGTCAAAATTCTCCAATATATACGAGCAAATTGATTTTATTAGCCTTTTCAAAACGGCTTCATTACATATTAGTTCTATTTATCTCGTCAAAGTATTTGAACGGCTTCAATACAAATTAGTTCTACATTACATATGAGCTGTATTTGCCTCGTCAGAAGTCTCCAATATATACGAGTTTCCTCTGCCTCGTCAGAAGCCTCCAATATATACGAGCTTCTTATGGCTCGTAAGAAGCCTCCAATATATACGAGCTTCTTATGGCTCGTCAGAAGCCTCCAATATATACGAGCTTCCTCTGCCTCGTCAAAAGCCTCCAATATATACGAACTTCCACTGCCTCGTCAGAAGCCTGTAATGCATACGAGCTTCCTCTGCCTCGTCAGAAGTCTCCAATGTATACGAGGTTCCTTTGTCTCGTCTGAAGCCTCCAATATATACGAGCTTCCTGTGCCCTGTCAAAACGTTTCCATTGCGAGTGAGTTTTATTTGCCATGGTACTTACCCTAGGATCCGAGCTGAGAGTCTCATGGTGATGGTCGGATGGCTCCGCCGATCGTTTGTGAACGTGAGGGTGTTCGAACAGGTAGTAGTTCTCCAGGGAACCGATCTGCAATGAGAGCATAGAGCTTTGTTCAGGTTCTGAAATGCTTTTCATTTTTGGACGGGAGGGGAACTTTCCCCGAAAATTGAGGAGTTTCTTAAGAAGAGACATATCACAATACAGTTAATAATAATAATAATAATAATAATAATAATAATAATAATAATAATAATAATAATAATAATAACCAAAGCACATAAGATCCAACGGTACATGAACAGGAATAAGGGATACCAACAGAACAAACTATTCGGAACCAACCAGAAAAGACTATACAGCCAACTAAGAGGGGAAGACAACCACCCAGAAATTCCTGAAGCCGAACCAAGTAAGAGACTCTGGGAAAACATATGGAGCAATCCGGTATCACACAACAAACATGCAACATGGCTCCAGGAAGTCAAGGAAGAAGAAACAGGGAGAATAAAACAAAGATTCACAGACATCACGACAGACACAGTCAGACACCAACTAAAGAAAATGCCAAACTGGAAAGCCCCAGGTCCCGATGAAGTCCATGGATACTGGCTCAAAAACTTCAAGGCCCTACACCCAAGAATAGCAGAACAACTCCAGCATTGTATCTCAAATCACCAAGCACCCAAATGGATGACCACAGGAAGAACATCCTTAGTACAAAAAGACAAGAGTAAGGGAAATGTAGCAAGTAACTACAGGCCTATCACCTGCCTACCAATAATGTGGAAGTTACTAACAGGTATCATCAGTGAAAGGCTATACAACTACCTAGAGGAGACAAATACCATCCCCCACCAACAGAAAAGAAAGGGTGCAGACAGAAGGAAGTGTAGGGGCACAAAAGACCAGCTCCTGATAGACAAAATGGTAATGAAGAACAGTAGGAGAAGGAAAACCAACCTAAGCATGGCATGGATAGACTATAAGAAAGCCTTCGACATGATGCCACACACATGGCTAATAGAATGCCTGAAAATATATGGGCAGAGGAAAATACCATCAGCTTCCTCAAAAATACAATGCGCAACTGGAATACAATACTTACAAGCTCTGGAATAAGACTAGCAGAGGTTAACATCAGGAGAGGGATCTTCCAGGGCGACTCACTGTCCCCACTACTCTTCGTAGTAGCCATGATTCCCATGACAAAAGTACTACAGAAGATGGATGCCGGGTACCAACTCAAGAAAAGAGGTAACAGAATCAACCATCTGATGTTCATGGATGACATCAAGCTGTATGGTAAGAGCATCAAGGAAATAGATACCCTAATCCAGACTGTAAGGATTGTATCTGGGGACATCAGGATGGAGTTTGGAATAGAAAAATGCGCCTTAGTCAACATACCAAAACCAGGCAAAGGCAAAAAGTAAACGAGAACTGAAGGGATAAAGCTACCAGATGGGAGCAGGGGAAGCAATCAAATCACACTAGATGAGACAGGATACAAATACCTGGGAATAATGGAAGGAGGAGATATAAAACACCAAGAGATGAAGGACACGATCAGGAAAGAATATATGCAGAGACTCAAGGCGATACTCAAGTCAAAACTCAATGGAGGAAATATGATAAAAGCCATAAACACATGGGCAGTGCCAGTAATGAGATACAACGCAGGAATAGTGGAATGGACGAAGGCAGAACTCCGCAGCATAGATCAGAAAACCAGGAAACATATGACAATACACAAAGCACTACACCCAAGAGCAAATACACGGACAGATATACATAACACGAAAGGAAGGAGGGAGAAGACTACTAAGTATAGAGGACTGCGTCAACATCGAAAACATAGCACTGGGGCAATATCTGAAAACCAGTGAAGACGAGTGGCTAAAGAGTGCATGGGAAGAAGGACTAATAAAAGCAGACGAAGACCCAGAAATATACAGAGACAGGAGTAAGACAGAAAGAACAGAGGACTGGCCACAACAAACCAATGCACGGACATACATGAGACAGACTAAAGAACTAGCCAGCGATGACACATGGCAATGGCTACAGAGGGGAGAGCTAAAGAAGGAAACTGAAGGAATGATAACAGCGGCACAAGATCAGGCCCTAAGAACCAGATATGTTCAAAGTACGATAGACGGAAATAACATCTCTCCCATATGTAGGAAGTGCAATACGAAAAGTGAAACCATAAACCACATAGCAAGTGAATGCCCGGCACTTGCACAGAACCAGTACAAAAAGAGGCATGATTCAGTGGCAAAAGCCCTCCACTGGAGCCTGTGTAAGAAACATCAGCTACCTTGCAGTAATAAGTGGTACGAGCACCAACCTGAAGGAGTGATAGAAAACGATCAGGCAAAGATCCTCTGGGACTATGGTATCAGAACGGATAGGGTGATACGTGCAAACAGACCAGACGTGACGTTGATTGACAAAGTCAAGAAGAAAGTATCACTCATTGATGTCGCAATACCATGGGACACCAGAGTTGAAGAGAAAGAGAGGGAAAAATTGGATAAGTATCAAGATCTGAAAATAGAAATAAGAAGGATATGGGATATGCCAGTGGAAATCGTACCCATAATCATAGGAGCACTAGGCACGATCCCAAGATCCCTGAAAAGGAATCTAGAAAAACTAGAGGCTGAAGTAGCTCCAGGACTCATGCAGAAGAGTGTGATCCTAGAAACGGCACACATTGTAAGAAGAGTGATGGACTCCTAAGGAGGCAGGATGCAACCCGGAACCCCACACTATAAATACCACCCAGTCGAATTGGAGGACTGTGATAGAGCACACATAATAATAATAATAATGTTGTATAATTACTTCTGGAAATTGTAATATTGATAAAATATAACCAGAGTTTCGAACGCAATAATAATAATAATAATAATAATAATAATAATAATAATAATAATAACAATAATAATAATAATGTTGTATAACTACATCTGGAAATTGTATTATAGGTAAAATATAAGCACAGACTTTTAGGTGTTCGGAAGTATTAGTTTTCATATTTTACAAATCCTAATACAATTTATCTATATAATTGGGGTTTCTATTACAAAACAGTTTAATCACAGCATTGTGAATTCCTTAGCAATAACCATAATACAAAACACTATATCACGCGTCCATTCATGGCTTAGAAATGCACAGTTTTATACATATATATATATATATGATATATATATATAATATATATATATATATATATATAATATATATATATATATATATATAGTATATATATACATATGTATTATATAACTTTCGAGATACTTTCTCCTGCCTTTAAAATGACCAATATAACTGTGTAAGAATGGATCTTTTAACAAATAATAATAATAATAATAATAATAATAATAATAATAATAATAATAATAATAATAATAATAATATAATAATAATAAAATAATAATAATAATAGTAATAATAATAATAATAATAATAACACTTAGTAAATATTTAATTTAATTCCATCAAATAGTATTTTACTCAAAAACCACATAATGCAATTAATCATAATACTTCACAAGACATACTAACCATTCCATCAAATAACATCATATGCAATTAAAGAATGCAATGCAAGCAAGGAATGAAAAATGTTGTCCAAAAGAGCCAAAAAGAAGAACTCTACTCCACTCCGAAATTGATTATAATTATACATCATATTAACTAAATTTCTGCATAGTTTTGGTTATTAAGCAGTAATACGTTGCATACCGGTCCTTTTTATACACTGCGCTCTTTTGCATTTTATTGAATGCCATAACGGATTGTCCATAATTAAAGTCTTCGTTATTGGACGGGTAAATTTAGCATCGAGTTCGATGCAATCAGCAGGTGTTGTTTTGCAATATACTCGAAAGAGGGAAGTTGCTGAGAGTGGAAGGGGCGATTATCACGTCTCTGGGACCTAAGGGCACCCTTTCGCCTTCAGTTTATTAGCTTAACTAGAGAGAGAAATCACAGCGAGTCGAATGGGGCAGACAAAATTTATTGAATGGGTTGTAAAGGTTCATTAAGAGACTATTATACATGAGAAAAATCGAAGTCCACATTAAGAAATCATCTGGAGAGGAAGGGTGAGGGTTAGGGGTGGGGGTGGGGAAGGGAGGGTCATTCAATGAACTTTTTAAAAAACTAAGCTTCATCTGGATAGGAGGGGCGGGGGTGGCAAAGAGTCAATTCATGAATGTTTTCACTAAGCTTAAAAAAAAAAAATCAGTTCGTAAGTTTTCCCTTCCTCATCCTAACAGACAGACGGGCACAGAAACAGGAAAAAAAAAAACGTAACTCCCATGGCAGGGGTAACAGAGTCTTCGATAGATTCCAACCACATTTAATTGAATAGAAATGATGCGAATGGATATTGAACATAAGTAAAATGAGCATGTTAGATGTTACAATACCTGCACACGTAAGCCACACTCTCAAGTCAAATAATACTTCTCACAAAAGAAACCTGTTTCCTTGAGGAATTTTTCTTGCCTCAGTCGGGGTGAGGATACGGCCAGCCTATCCCATACATTCACACAAAAATATGGCCACACTGGGAAAGCTGCTATCAATCAATAAAAGAACGCCCATTTTTTCCCAGGGAAAATATACATATACATTACAAATTTACATAAACAGACAAATACGCCTATAAAATGGAAGTGAATCAATAAATTCAACATGAGGCAATGAATGAAATAAACTTGTCAGCATCTTCAACCTACCAACAATTATCTAAGAGTAAAATAATAATCTAACAAAATGTGATTTAAAACACCAATTTCCTGTTCAAGAAAAACCAGTCTCAAGACATATCTTAGCCCTTTCAATGGCCTAAGAGGCATCAATAGCGCCTTATACATCAGGTCAAACACACGCAGACATAGACACACACACACACACACACACGCACATAGACACACACAGTTTCTTGAAGGAAGGACGTTCATTAGGCGCAAAATATGGAGTCCTTTTCAAGGTCATAACTCACTTCTCCCAATTCTATACCTCTGCCTTTTTTTTTTCTTCGAGAGGAATTTTTCCTTCCATATATCACAATAAATATTTCCTGGCGCCATTTCCACGACCATATTTTCTCGTTTCTTGTTTTCCCTCTATTTCTCTCGGACGGGGACTGCTCTGCTTTTGATTCTCTCTCTCTCTCTCTCTCTCTCTCTCTCTCTCTCTCTGTATATATATATATACGTATATATATATATATATAGTATATATATATATATATATATATATATATATATATATATATATATACTATATACTATATACTATATATATATATATATATATATATATATATATATATATATATATATATTGATCTTCATCTCTCTTACTCCTCTCTTTGTCTCTGCCATCAACTTTCCCAATAAGTCAACGAAACTGTTAAGAGGTAACGGTAGGACCGATCTTCCCACTCCCACATTTAGCTAACCCCGTTACCGAGAGAGAGAGAGAGAGACTACTGCTTGACGACCTTTTGGCGAGTGGCCGTTTCTAGACGGCTAATTAGGGAGTCCTAACACTTCCAATCAATCCTACGATTTGTCGCCCCGGTTCCAATTCTATAAATACCGCTCCTTGCCACCTCCAACGCACAATGACTGGTGGGCCTCCCCTCCCCGATCCCCCCGACCCATCGAAAATAAAAACCCGCCAATCAGCTTAGTGACGTAATCCGCCTCTAGTCCGACTTTCCTCTTTGGCTTTGGTGGAGTTTCTAAAGTCGTCCTTTTCAGCCCGAGGACGACCCCGTTACCACCCCGACCGGCTCGCCTCCCTCCCCTTCTGATACCTAGATAGGGAGGGAATAAGAACAACAAAGGGATGAGGAGAGTGTTCATTGATAATATGACAAGCCTTCCTCAGTTCCACTACCTGAAGAGAGAAAGAGATGACACAAAGAGGCAGACGCAGTGTGACAGTTTCTGGGTATTTCCCAACAGACCATGAGCCGAGTTGAGCTCAGATTCTCCAAAAGAGTTCGGTATTCGTGTGGCGTCCGATTTTTAAATAAGACAAAAGTGTACAGGCGACGCACAGCCATTTCGAAATTCATCACCGACAAGCCCCGGCCCAAACAACAGCTCCCGGTGACACCCATTTTGCAGCTTCCCTGCATCCCGGAGTTGAATCTCCCAACTGGTTCACCAGCGAGACAAAGGAGAAAGGTTTGCGACATCAAGACGAAAATAAGGAAAATAAGCAAACAGAAGCCCACAACGGATATTGAAGAGAGGGCTGTTTTCGACAGCTTCCAACTATATAAGTAGTTTTCTTCTTGCCTCAAGCAATGCTTTCATGAATAACTACAGAGCAAATTTTCATCCGGAGACTTACCCGTAACACTTTCTGCAAAAACTAAACAAGGAATAAAGAAAAGATCTCACTTCTCGATCTTCATAAGGGGGTTATGCTGTCAGTGCACCTCACGAGGTGCATTGTAGGCATTACTAAAGCTCTTTGCAGCATCCCTTCGGCCTCTAGCTGCAACCTTATTCATTAATTTTTACTGTAATTCCGTTCATATTCTCTTTCTTTCACCTTACGTTCCACCCACTCCTAACAATTGTTTGATGTTGCAACTGTGAGGTTTTCTTCCTGTCATGCCTTTAATCATAAACTTTTTTTATTCTCAATTTCCTTTTCATCGATGAATGGACTCATTTGACCTTTGGTTTAAATTTCATACGCCTATTCCTATTCCGATCTTTATATTTAGGTCATTCGTAAATAAAAGCTGTTATGATAGGTCTATTCATCAGAGTATCAGGTCAAGCTGAATAAAATTCGTGCGCATCTAAATGACCATGTGCGCACGAACAGTGGACACATCAATTACGAACACCTATGCTATGCAAAATTAAAGTATAACAGAAGAAAGTAACTTCTAAATGATGCTAAGTGTGTTGAGAACAAATATAAAAGTCTACGCACGAGTAAACGCCTAAGACATATACACAGCAAAACTCAAGCCTGCATGACGAGACAGGCAACGCTTACGCAAACCGTTCAGAATGAATGACTTCATTCCTGCAACGTCAGACAGATGAATTCAACGCGTCAGTCCGGCGGCAACAGGAACAAGGTGGAATCAACTCCATATTCCAATAAATCATAACGTGGTTAAGGTTACTGCGAAGAAAACGGTGACCAAAAAAATTCAATTATAAAACTGTAGGAAAATCAGGTATATGACCGAAGCGAAAAATGGTTGGCGGAAGGGACAACAAGGAAACGCCCATGGAAAACTTATGTTAACAAGTGATGACCAAATAAAAGAGTGGGAACAATAAGTTAAATCTTACTACCCTTACTATACTATAATGGGCGTTATGTCTGTCCGTCTGTCTGTCACTCAACACGGCCAAACGGCTGGTCCAATGGGCATGAAACTAGGCAGGATTATAGTGGAAACCCATAAGATGGTATATAATGGGGTTTCATTCTATCTCCCTCCCCTTCCGAAGGGGGTGAAGGTGGGAAGGGATTCCCTGAAACGGGGCTGTTTCTGCCAGCGAAACGGGGCTGGTTATGCCCGTAGACTTAGTTAATTTAAGAATTTATCATACATAATCGCTAGAAGACAATAGCGGGTCACTTCTATGCAGCAGCAGATGAAAATGCTTTTAGTAAGGATCGGTTAATTGCTAGTGAAAGGAAAAATCCAGTGTCAAGGCAGAAAGACGTAAAGCAAAGGGGGTGAACTGGGAGAAATAAAGCAACTTAGATGACTGCAGTAACGCAGGAAACACTGCAGTACCAGAAAGTAAGAATAAAGTAACTCGGGTGGGAAGAAGAAGCATCAACCCAGAATTTCAAATAGAAAACGAGTGAGAAGACAGAGACAGGGGTACATGAATACAGCAACTAAGGAAGAGTACAGTCGCAGCGAAAGTAGACACTGGGAACGAAGAAAAGAGATCTTAAAAAAAAAGGCAAAAAAGAAAATTAATAATTAAAATTTAGTGAAGAACACGAATACTACAAAGGATAAAAATGCACACAATGTAAGAAATATGAAAAAAAAATCTTTCAAATGCATGACCATTAAGTATACGATGCTACTACATAAGTAAGTAGTACTAAGAATAGGAAGAAGAAGAAGAAGAAGAAGAAAAAGAAGAAAAAGAAGAGAAAAGAAAGAACTTGGAAAAGCAAGATCGATACAGAAGAAAGTACTTCGAAAGTTAAATGTTAAAAGGACGAAATTAGAAGAAAGCGAGACTGTTGCAAGGGCGAATATACTAAGAAAAGCGAAACAGGCAAAAGAAAGAGCTTGCGCTAAAAACTGTGAGATGTAAAAGAGGTAAGAAAAGCGTAGGGTGAAGTGTGGAAGATACAAAGAGAGAAAGAATGGCAAAAGCTCAATATCGCTTAGAAAACGATACCAGAGAGATGTAAATCTGACAAGGGAAGCAGCGCAGGAACTATGAAAAACCCATAAAACCAAACTGTAACACGGTGATTGAGCAAGAACATGGCAAAACATGGAGAACTAATTTAATTATTCTAGTCAGTAGAGCAAAAACAATCCCGAAAACGTAGCTACAAAGAAGTTAATAAAAACTAACAACGAATCAGTGACAACTAGAAGAATACCGCTACAAAACTGGAGAAGGGCAATAAATTAGTCTCTCGTAGAGGAAGTGAAAAGACAATAACCAAACCAATTCTCCAAGAAAAGGGCGCTAATAAAATTGGTGACCAAAGTAAATAACAAGAACAAAAATAATAATAATAATAATAACAACAACAACACATAAGGTATACAGCACCAAGAAAACGCACAAACCAAATCCTTAAGAGTGAGGAGAAAATACAAGAACGAAATTCAGGCTCACGTAATGAAGCGAAGGGGAAAAACTCTGAACTGAAGGAGAGACTGAACTGAAGGGGACTTCGAGTAAGAAGGGCCTGAGCTCCTTCACTCGAGATGGGAGGAGGCAGTAAAATTCAGCCGTAGGAATTCATTAACTCTTTATTAGTAGCTTGTATGGGAGGGCCAGATCCCTTCCTAACAAGTTCGACACACAGTCTCTCTTACAAGGACAGATGACAATGCCGATGTATGCATTAGTTTACAAGCTGTGTATACATAAATGTGCATGGCAACGAATGTAAGGATACTGTAAATAGAAATATCACTTAGGGCATAAATAAAAATATATCACATTTCTTTATGTGAACATAAAGTATAGGTTACATTCTCTCTCTCTCTCTCTCTCTCTCTCTCTCTCTCTCTCTCGAATTTGCGGCCAAAAAAACACTACATAATAAAAATTAAGCGTTTGAATTAGTATCCAGTGTACCCCCGAGAAAATAAAGCTTGTACATTAAATTAAAACTACTGAAATGATAACAAGGCACGAGATATTTTCGGTAGTGGAATTTGTTCATCTGCTTTTACTATCACACAGACCTGTGCACACACACACACACACACACACCACCAAAAATATATCTATATATATATATATAATATATATATATATATATATATATATATATATATATATATATATATATGTGGTGATGTGTGTGTGTGTGTGAGTGTGTGTACGCGCGCGAGTGTATTTGTGCGCGTGTATATGTTTTTATATAGAAACATCCACATATACATATACATACATACACACACACACACATATATAATGTGTGTTTGTAAGTATGTATATATATATATATATATATATATATATATATATATATATATATATATAATATACATATTTGTGTGTTAGTGATTACTATATTGCTTTTTCAATGCATCCTACCCTCATTAAGGGAACGAAGAGAGAAGAGAGAGAGAGAGAGAGAGAGAGAGAGAGAGAGAGAGAGAGAGAGAGAGGTTTTTCATCGCCGTCGTGTAGGTTTGCGAATGAAATACGAAGTCCACGACGTCAGGGAATCCAATGTAACGCACTGGCCACCGCGCAGTCGGTTCCGACAAACAGGCCGACGACCCATTCACTCTTGTCAAGGCTCAGTTTTAGGCTCCAATGTTGGAAACCGGCCAGGCGTGTAAACGTATAATTGAAAGTGTAAATGAAAGTGTAAATGACTTTCTTAGTGGGGACGCGACTGAGAGAGGAGTGTGTGAAAGAGAGTGAGGGTGTAGGAGGTGGATAGATACACGCTGGCTCCATAAGATTTTACTGCCAGTCTTCAAGAAGTTGAGCACTGTCAGTTTAAAGTTTCGAACAGTAAGGGCGAATATATATAATTTAATCTATGATTCCATGCAATTTAGAAAGCGGATGAAAACTTCATCTAGGTTTCAAGGATAGTCTTGTGATCTTGTAATAAGCAGGTTGAATTAATTCATGTAAATTTTCTAAACAATTTCAAAGAATGAAACTAAACAGCCACTGACACTCGACTAAAAATCTTCCCAAAATGAGACGAACGAAAAAACTATCTTCACGAGAAAAACGAAAACAAAGGGAGAAATTCCTTCCACTGATGACCTTGTCATCCTTTAATCACAAAAAAATACAACAACAAAACTAACGGAAAATAAATAAAAATCAGAGGAGTGCCACAAGGGAAATCCGGGGTAAGTGCCAAGTAACGCTGTTATGTCGCTCCAAAGACATCATCTGCAGTCCTCAGGCTGTATCTGAAGGTTAAGTGCGTTATTGTAATATATCATCATTCTCAATATCAAATTATGGAATACCGGTATCCCCAGCTTAATTGGTAAATTAGATTTAGCGTATACATAACAGGCAAAACCCTGTACATTTATATACATACATACACACACAAATATATATATAATATATATATATATATATATATATATATATATATATATATATATATATATATATATATATATATATATACATATGCGTGTCTCTCCATTAGTAAAGCAAAACTTTTATAATTTGAATATGTATAGCTATCATGTTCATATTGTAATCTAAAACATTTTCCTCTATATATGTATGTATATATCATAAATTATACAATAATAGATATATATGAATTTGTTGTATGAATGTAAAACCTATCACTCACAAACAGAAACATGCAAAGAATTCGCAATTAGGTTTTCTCTACAGCGTATAATGCTGTATGAGCCGCGGCACCCCGAAGCTTTCAGCCACGGCCTAATGGTGGCCTGTTCTGTATTGTTGCCAAACTCACGATTATGATGAAATTTGACCTTAAATAAAAAAAAAATAAATAAAAACTATTTAGGCTATAGGGCTGTAATTTTATATGTTTCAGGATTGGAGGGTAAATGATCAACATACCAATTTGCAGCCCTCTATCCTTAGAACTTTTTACTCTCTGAGGGCGTACAGGAAAACTAAGAGCTTGTTTTCTCCGAAGACCGCAAAGTCAGTCATTTTGGTATGGGTCTTTTTTTTACCTTTCTAGGGAGATTGACTCCGTTCATTGAGAACAATTCATTCTTCTTTTCTTGACTACAAAGCTCAGAGTAAGATGGTTGGTTGAGGTTAAGCTATCCCTCAGCCCACACAGGCCCTGAGGGCAAAACTGTGGAATGGAGTAAGGAGCCTGGTCTGAATTTGCGGACGCTTCCAAACCAACAGCCGGAAAAAGCATAAGTACTCACGTCATACACATGAAACTCTGTCATTTCTTCTCGGGTTTCCCTTCAACGGTTAACCATGGTTAAAGAGAACTCGCTCACTTCAAACCTTCACCAGTCTTGTTTTCAAAAGTTCTACTATGTTACGTATGAACTTCTTCAGTAACTCGAACGCTTGAATCTTCACTTCTCCCACAGCCTTGAAAAACGTCTCAATAATTCTTTGAATTTTCGTCGAGAAACTTTTTTTATCAATTTCTTGTAATCCATTTCCCGAGTCCTATAAAATTCATGTATTCATTGGATAAGAAGATATTTTGTGAATTTGATGGACTAGCGTATCAACAACTTGGTTACATTTAAGCACTAACTTAATGATAAATACGTGTACTGTTCACAAGTTTTCGCTCATGTGTGATCATGTGCGTGTTTCTGTATCACACACATAATAGCGATAAAGTGCAATTTTTCCAGAACACCATTAACTAGTTGGAAAAATTCATGGCGAAGTTAGACTTGCTGAGTTTATACAGTATGTCAAATAAACCTTCCTCTCAAGCCATAAAACCCACGAACAAATAACAAAATAACAGTGCCTTTGATATTTTCAAAACGAGATATATGTGGGTGCGTGTGTGTGTGTGTGTGTGTGTATGAGAGAGAGAGAGAGAGCTAAATTGGCTTAGAGATGACGACGCCTACAAGAACAGCCAGACTGCTAATGGAGGCTAAGAAAAAGAATATCTGACGAAGAGCTCTGGAGAGCAAAAGCGGATTCTTAGAAGGGAAAGAAGTTCTAAGGAAGCTGTTTCCTTGAGTAGGAGTTTCGCCCTCATGGAAAAACCAGGCAGCTTAAGCCAAGAGACTGACGTCACAAATGGAAACTTCAAACTATGATTGATGGACGAGAGAGAGAGAGAGAGAGAGAGAGAGAGAGAGAGAGAGAGAGAGAGAAGATATCTGAAGCCCAAGAAACTTGAAAGTCACAAGGAACTACTGTATCATTTACTATAATAAAAACATAGCAAGCGAGACTGGGATGAATAAAACATAAAACAAAACAAAATAACGGCCTCTAATAACCCATACTCTGGTCGGAAATTCCTTATCGCTAAAATGTAAACACATAACGTGGGCATGTTTATGTCTTTAAAAATGAAAGGAAAACTCATTTCCTTCTCAAGATCATTTTATCCGCTAAGGAAAAATACATAACCTCCAATTCCGAAACAATACACAGACAAAATTCCCGAACATCATCACCAAGCTATGCCGCCCTCAGAGAGAGAGAGAGAGAGAGAGAGAGAGAGAGAGAGAGAGAGAGAGAGAGAGAGAGAGAGAGAGAGAATTGTTCAAGCGTAACCTGAACATCGGACGAACCGCATATTGTGCATAGGTAATCGCTCTTTCCATTTACCAATTCCGTTTGTAATTAGAAACAGACCTTGAAGGGTTTTGTTTCACAGATGAGCTCTATCGGATATCTGGACTTCGGCAGTCTCTCTCTCTCTCTCTCTCTCTCTCTCTCTCTCTCTCTCTCTCAGTTTAACGAGCACATCTAGCATTTCTCAGGCTATTTGAGAATCACCGAACATGTGGATGCGAACCTGTCTCTCCTTTGTGACTAAATTCTAGCTCTGCCACATGAGGAACATGCCAATCGCCACATTAAGTTCGGTGATTCTCAAATGGCCGAGAACCTCTAGTACCTTCTTGATTAATCAGAGAGAGAGAGAGAGAGAGAGAGAGAGAGAGAGAGAGAGAGAGAGAGAGAGAGAGAGAGAGAATCATGAAGGTAAAAATACCTACACAAACAGCGCAGTTAAAATACACTGAAGCCTCAATAATTAACGTTACTGTATAAACAAGGGAAAAAAGGTTTTAAAAACATTCTCGGTTAATCATTCGTGTAGTAATTAACATAATCTCAGCAATGATAATGATCATGGTATACCATTTCAGACGCAACTCAATATATGGAATGGAAACGAGGCCATCATTAGGCTGACTGGGACAGAATTTCCAGGACAAAAATGTTGGCACTGAAACATACAAGCACTGCAGATGACCGAACACTGTACCAATCCTTTTATCTGTAAAATGTTGTCCTTCTAAAGCCGAGACTTGAATTGCGACCTACAGGAAGACCTCCATTTTGAGATGTCAAGGCAGAGAGAGAGACTCAGCGGGATCTACTCGGGTTAATGAAGAGACTTGTTTGCCGATATCCGGGAAGATTGGGGGAGAAACAGGAAGTTGTCACGACGCATCCCATTTCAAAACGGAAATGTTAGGGACAACTTCGATGACACAGGAGACACTCTGGGTATCCTTCAAGTTACGCCTCTCTCTCTCTCTCTCTCTCTCTCTCCCTCGTCTCCTCTCTCTCTCTCTCTCTCTCTCTCTACGTTGCAAGTCAAAATATATTTACCGTACTATGCCTACACTACTCCACGTATTATTTTTTCTTTCTTCCCACCGTTAGATTTACAAAGAATTTATCTTCCATCTCTCCACATCAAACTTCCCCTAAAACGAAAAGATTTAAATTACTACCCCCACAGGAAATTACGCTGGAGGCCATTTTGAAGAGTTCATGAACGGCCATTTACAAGTGTCGGAGACCGTCAACTGCCTCCCAGGAGTTCTGAAGACCATGAAACACATGTCAACAATGTCAAGGGCCGTGTACTGCAACTCATGTTTTGAACTCATAAACAACAGTTTACTGGCGTTGGAGGCAAAGACCAGGAGCTGACAAGGTCGAGACGACGAAAACAGACTAAAAAAAACATAATTCTATCGACCTTGAAATGTAATTTAAAATACTGGATGCAAGATACGGACTTCAAACCAGCAACAGAGATAATGGAAAATGATCGAAGTGCCAAGATTTTTGAGATTCTAGGAAAGTAAAGGTAATAAAAAAGATTTTTTTTAATATATGAGCAATGAGCACCGATTTTCCGACCAACACGGAAACGGTATGAAAACAGGCCAGACATATACATGCATGAAATGTTTTCAGTAACTGATCAACCAAATTTAAAATTTTACGACACTAATACTTTCAAGATATCTCAATATCCTCAGTTGCGTTTCGTAGGAGACGTTAACTGGATGTTGCAAATTCAACTTTGCATTGCCTTCACCAATCAAAAGCTCAAGAAATAAGATGGACAAGAGTCAGCACCTTTATCGCAAAATCTCGAATGAAACTAAAAGAGTATATGGACAGCGGTGTCGTTTCTGAGATTAATGCAATTAACCAATTAAAGTGAAAGAAAGATAAATTAGCAACGGAAAATCAACCACATGGAGTGGAAATGAAGATAAATACAGCAATTAGAAAGAATTTGAGAGGCCTAATGAAAAAATACAAAATGAAATATGACTGTGACTTAGCCATTACAAAATGTAAATGCTAACGGAAAAATCTGCAATAAAAAAAAAACACGAAAACAAAAGCACCAAGAGAGAACACAGGACGCTATCAATCTCAATCAGAGGCCCTTGTTTGACAGGTTTAACTTTAGGCCTACAGACCACTGTCATATTCACAGAATGACCATTTCTTGTTCTTACATTGACAACACGGTAGTCACCTCTCTCTCTCTCTCTCTCTCTCTCTCTCTGAGTGAACGACAAGTCTATTTATTCTTTAGTCGCATTACGTTTGAGCCAGGAGCTGGCAGGCGGGATTTACATACTAAGTGAAAGTCAATTTAGACTGCAAGTGTTTCAGTTTCCACGTCAGTTAGTTCATCTCCGAGCCGAATGATTCATGGCCGCATCTACGTGTTGATGACCTCTTGACTTCATGACCCCTGTCATTTCATGGCGGGCCGATTATTTTCTTCAATAAAGTGGTGTCACACTGAAACATTCCATTTCATTACAGAGAAACTGATAGACTTTCTTCTAAGGAGCAAAACAAAAGAAGAAGAAAGAAATAATCACATACTTAATCCGGCCCTTCCATATTCACTCCTGTTTCATAAAACAGGGTCACGATCATCTACATACATCTGTCTACAGACCATAGGATTCCCTTGTAAATTATTCTACTCACGACGCCCAATATCGATGATATTAATTCCATACAACTTCACTGCGGTGAACGAAAACTAATGATAATCTTGTTAAGTGATATAAGTAGGAAACGATACCCTTGTATCACTTACAATTTGATTATCTTGGTCCGATGACAATGATTTGTAAAATCAGAAGATTAAATCGACATTATTCTTATTAATGTCTGACCTAGTTATTTCATTGTTTCTTAATCACATTGAAAAAAAACTCATTTTGCAAACCAGTTTTTGCGTTCTCTTCTGACTAATATTGTCAAACTAATCCAGGCGCGGGCATTAAAAACAAAAACTGACGTTAAGAGGGAGGAAAAAAATAATAATCAAATATAGAATGCTGATAAAAAAAAAAAAAAAAATTGTCATTCCTTTCCAACCGACAGTCATCTAATTGCTGCGCAGAATATTCGCTGTAAATATGATCAGCAACATAATTACTGCAAATTCCCGACATATCAAATCTCTGCGGTAATGGCTTCTGTTTTGGGAACACAATTAACAAGGAGCAATATCATATCAAAATTACATGGATTCATTATCGGAATAATTACACATTATGACAAACCATCGCTCGGGAAAAAAATTTGCATATTAAAAAGTCTCCATTTCTATATTAAAAAACTGCTTTCACTATATCATTTGTGAAAGATATATGCATTGACGATGTCTATATGATATCTAAGCACACTGGACTCCGATCTTGTTGTTATAATAAAGAACACTCAATACTAGATAATAAAAGTGTACATTAAAAATGTCGCAAGCAAGTATAATGATATTAATTATTGGTAATTAAAACATTAGAAAGCACTTAAAAAAAGAACTAAAACCAGAAAATAGGAACCCAAATGCCAAGAGGATCTCCCAGGAAGGCAGCCTTCAAAGACTTACAAAAGTAGTAAGAGGCAATAATAAAGCCTAATATAATACAATAATTAATTCTACCATCTAAAAAAAATACAGAAATTAATCTTAACATCTAAAAAGTACAGAAATTTATTTCAACGCCTAATAAAATACAGAAATAAACTTTAACGCCTAAAAAACACCTAAAAAATATAAAAATTAATTTTAACACCTAAAAATATAGAAATTTATTCTAACACCTACAAAATATAGAAATTAAATTAAACTACTAAAAAATACAGAAGTTAATTTTATCACCTACAAAATATAGTATTTAATCTAAACACTTAAAAAATACAGATATTAATTTTAACACCTAAAAATGAAAAAAAAAAAAAAAAAAATTAATCTACGCTAAACAGTCCATCGAATTACTAAGGACAACGACGACGGCTAAGTGAAATGTGCATATGGTCCACAGCTCCCGCCAGGCAATAATCATCGTATTGCCGCATCCAGCTGTGACTGAAATAATCGTCAATTTCCACTCAGTTTAATGGCAATGACTTAATGGCAATCCGTTACTGTACGAGCTCGTTTGAAACGCATGAATGCGAGGGAGAACGTGTATTTAAGAGAGGTTAAAATTCACCCCGTCAGAGAGAGAGAGAGAGAGAGAGAGAGAGAGAGAGAGAGAGAGAGAGGGGGGGGGGGTTAAAATCCCATTCGCCTGCGCCGCTTTCGTCGTGGTGTTTTGGTCGCATTTATGATCATTCGTTTCTGCGTCGGGGAATAGTTTAATTGAAATTCTACATTTTCGCCTTCGACATTTTTTCCACACCACTTTTTTTTTTTCTATTTTTTTGGCAGTTGCTGTCTTCGTTAACTTGAACATTTCACGGACAAAACGAACACGTGCGTGGAGGGAATAGAAGCCACACCAAGAGGAAACAGATATTGCACGATTCCATGAAAATTTTATTGTGAACTGCAAGCTTCCCTGCCGTTTTCCGATATTTTTACGAGCATACGTAAGTGATCTAACTAAATAAAAATGGACATGCCACAAAGTCTTGTTCTGATACCGCCAGTGCTAATGCATTTTTTACAGGGACAATTTCTATGTACAGGTGAATACATGCAATATATATATATATATATATATATATATAATATATATATATATATATATATATATATGTGTGTGTGTGTGTGTGTGTGTGTGTGTGTGTGTGTGCGTGTGTGCGCGCGCGCGAGTGTATGTGTAGAAGGACAGTTCCAACTAGGGAAAATGTCATGTTATTTCACACTGACTATTGGTTCTTTCCACTGTACCAAGGTGTTCTTTCCCCTATGTCGAAAGAGCATTCGCATCCACACACAAAGTTCCTTCTCTTCGTAAAGGATAGCGCTATCACTTATTTCATAATTTCTTGTGGTGGAAAGACCAGGACTGGGAAAAAGGCCAAAAGTGTAGGACGACGAATATCAGAATATTACTATACGTCTAAGTAGGACAGAAAATGCAAACAGCTTTCGTTTTATGCAAATAATTATCCTCTCTCTCTCTCTCTCTCTCTCTCTCTCTCTCTCTCTCTCTCTCACACACACACACACACACACACCCACACACACACACACACACATAAGGATAGAATTTTTAAATAAGATAGAAAATAAACACAACTTTCGTTCTATAAAAACAATTTCCCATTCTCTCTCTCTCTCTCTCTCTCTCTCTCTCTCTCTCTCTCTCTATGTACGTATATGGTAATAATTAATCTATCACTAGCCATTTACAGTGCATATTCATATCGCATACTGACGAGAGAGAGAGAGAGAGAGAGAGAGAGAGAGAGAGAGAGAGAGAGAGAGAGAGAGAGAGAATAATGGAAACGCTGCCCAAAGCATAATAACAATGGGCCAATAACAAGCATGTCGGATTCAATTTGAGAGAGAGAGAGAGAGAGAGAGAGAGAGAGAGAGGAGAGCGAGGAGAGAGTAGGGAGGGAGAGAGAGAGAGAGAGAGAGAGAGAGGCCCTATTCTGCCTCATCTTGCAACACCCAACAACCTATTTCCCCTTCAACGACGCCGTCGACAGGGTTATCAGACAGCAGACAAGAGGAACACGCAGAGTCAAAAGCAGGTGTTAATGGAAACGACATGATGATGCCTGAGGGAGGCTGTGATGGTGAAGATACTAAAAAGGATGGTGAAAATGACGGGAATGGGGATGGGTATGGTGACTCACTAAATGGTGAAAGTTGAGGTGAGCAAGACGATGATAATGACTAAAATGATGATGAAACTTCATAGATACTACGAAAATAATGAGGGCGAGAATATTGAACTTACACTAAATGGTGGAAGCAGAGATGAAAAAGACGTCTTGATGATAATGACTAATATGATGATGAAATTATAGAAGATAATGAGAATAATGAAGACGCGGATGACGATGATCTTACACTGAATGGTGAGAGCAGAGATGAGCGGGACAATGATAATGGCGAAAATGATGTTAAGAATTCAAATAATAACAATAAGGAGAACGATAAAAATAATGATTGTGACGAACATGAAGATAACGATCAGAAGTTCCAGTTAAGCAGCGTCAAAGGTGACGATAATAATGCTAACAACGATGAAATTAAATATAATAATAATAAGGAGAACGTTGAAAATAAAGATTATGACGAACATTAAGATAACGATCATAAGTTCCAGTTAAGTAGCGTTAAAGGTGACGATAATAATGCTAATAACGATGACGATAAATATGATAATAATAAGGAGAACGATGAAAATAATGATTATGACGAACATAAAAGATAACGATCATAAGTTCCAGTTAAGTAGCGTTAAAGGTGACGATAATAATGCTAATAGCGATGACGATAAATATTGATTTACACAGGTACTGCGTAATGGGCAGAAGCAGGTTTCATCTAACCGGTATGTCATACAATATACATGAACGTAGTGGGACCACTTCGGTTTCTGACCCCCCAGAGAGGGTCGGCCGCTCATTGATTGACACCAATAGCGAGTCATTATAAATCAAACTGTGTGTGAGAGAGAGAGAGAGAGAGAGAGAGAGAGAGAGAGATATCAAATATATACTTTCCAAAGCTGTTGCCGTGTGTCACTTGGCTCTGAAATTATATTTACCCTGATGGAATTCATTACAAAAAGGAAACTTAAGGGAATTACAAAGTACATAGGGTTATCATGGCTTAATTTTTCATTTGCTTATTTATTTGTTAATCAAAGAGAAACAAATGAACAAAGTTAAGAAGTAAACGGTTCCATCACAGCAAAAAACCAACAAAGCAACGCTGCCAATAATAACAGGTACTGTGCCCACGTAACCTCACTTCAAACCAAATATAGAAACACGAAACCTCTGAATAAACAATTCACTTCACAGGCATTCTCGGCTTCACCACTAGCAAGCAAAACCTCCGGAACGAGAGAGAGAGAGAGAGAGATAGGAGAGAGAGAGAGAGAGAGAGGTGGGAGGTGGGGGTGGGGGTGGGATGGGGAGATGCCTGGAAATGGGAAGTGAGTGTTGATGGCAAATATCCAGTTGCTTGCATCAGAAACGCATTTGCATGCGACTATTCCGAAGTGCTGTCGTGTCGATTAATGCCATTAGCGAGAGAACCGGCTTAAACAATGTTCTCAAAGGTCTGGAAAATTGCGAAAGTATCTTCGATACTTATTAAAATAAAAAAAATTAAATTACTGGCGAAGTGAGATTATCGGAAATGTAACGTAAAGGTGTGACAGCAGTATATTAAGTTTCTTTGACGTATTGCATAAGTATTGCAAACATGATGACATTATTGGAATTGAGACGCGGTGGTTCAGAGATGCGTGACGCACAAACAGATTGAAAACGTGTATCTCAAGAGTATCGTCGATGTGTAAAAAAAAAAATTATAACTGATAAGACATAATTATCGGAAAAAATTAAACAAGGACATTACAGGGATACTGCCAATGCATCTCCTTTATACTGGTCCGCTGGAATAGTGGTTAGTGTCGTGGAATACTCCTCAGATGTCGCGGGTAAGCATCTGCCACCGGGGTGATGAAATACCACTGGCTCTGTATCGTGATCAGTCATTGCTGCAGTGTGGGTTCTGCGGTGGGAGGTTGAAACCAACATTCTTTGAAAGCTTGAATTTCAAGTGAAAGGCCTCCCTGTGTGCTTGTTCCGTGTGAATGGGTTTCATCTACTGAATTAATAATAAATCATAAATAATTAAAAGCATTGCAGAGGAATATGTTATTGAGGTGTCGCGAAAGAACGCATTGCTGATGCCGACAAACTACTAAAGGAAATTTTTATATTGAAAGAAAAAGTAATCAAAACGGTTCTCTAAACATATCTCACCTGTATTGCTAAAAAAATAAATAAATAAAAAAAAGAGCAAAGATAATGAATCGCCATAGCAAACAAAGTTTTCGATTATCCGAGAGAGCAAATCCTTCACGAAATTTTAAAAATGCAGTAATGTTACAACAAAAATATCGCCCAAAGATTAAAACAAATGGTGGTTGACTTCTGCCAGGAAGGGTCCTTGCGCAGAGTGTGGCCAAGATATAGAAGCTGACATGTAGAAATTGTTTTACCATACGATAAAGGATACATGATGTATCTTACCAGCGCTCTGATAAATACTAACTTCCCGTAATCATTCACGAATGCAATTACATATGAACTGCTGATCACTTGTCCCTCTGTAATTAAAAACATAACTTCACCTAATTTCGTGGTTTTAGTATATTCCCCATGGCTCGACGCTATTGGCATGAAAATAATATTATGCTGTACAGTGCTAGTTTCTTTTCTAATTACTATCACCAGCATGATCACTACATCGATACAGATATTTGTGACAGCTTGATGCTTGCGAAAAGTATAGTTTAAGCATGATTATGGATCTAACTTGTTTTATTAATAATAATAATAATAATAATAATAATAATAATAATAATAATAATAATAATAATCATTCTCATTATTATCATTATTACTATTTAAAGTTAATTTACTTACTGAAGGTGAATCCAGAGGGTGAGGAACCTTCTGTATAAGTGCATCCATTTAAAGGCGTGAGTGAAACTACAACCCTCCGCTTCTGACGTTCCACAATAAACCCTGATTCCGGATCCAGACAAAATTCAGTTAAATATTTTCCAGAGGCAGACAGTATATTAACAAAAACACCACTGCATTTTCTTGTTGATCCTTATCAAGCGGAGAACAAATAATTATTATCTTATTATATGAAAATAATTTTCTAACACCTTAAACAGTAGGCAAATGGCATGAAGTTTTCAAAGAAAAATTTCTCAATGCATTTTGGTATTGATCCAGATAGAAATCCGCTTTCATAACGCAGATAATGTCCATTTTGAAAGAGAATACGGATGATAGGTCTCCGGTAGGAATTATGATCACAATTTCATTATCCTACCAATACAATTACCGTTAATTTTATGTCAAATACAAAATCAAGAGAACTTAATTGACCAGCTATAAACGTATATCCAGCCTTAAAATAAACGATCACTCCTAGGTAAATAAAAAAAAAAGTACCACGGATTATTTGCTGCGTATTTCAAATACACATGAACTGAACTATCAAATAACAAGAGGCAACGAAAGATATCTAAAAAATCAATCAACTAATAGGCAACTAGCAAAACACCACCGATGATTCATTTTGTTCATTGGGAGGGATATTTGAAACAGTCAATATATATCCGGTTGATAATTATGATTCTCTGATTGGAATGTTGTCTAAGATCTCTCCTTATAACAATAAAACAATAACGATGAGTACATATACCACTCAGTTATTTGTTGTTCTCACCTTCTACAATTAGTTGTATACAAGGGATAAAATTCGGAGTCCCATGACCTGACAACCTCGGCCCATTGGTTTAAGACCAAAACCCCCGTCCCTCAAGATTCGGGGGCGGGGGGTTTAATTCAGCAACGCAGCCTGAGCTTATTGCCGCCTGACATGTCTAGGGCCTTAAAACTTACTTATCCACTGGAATCCGTTATTCTAACGACATTATTCTGCCTCCTTGACAAACTTCGTCTCCTTCGAAAACAGTAGTTACAGTAGTCAGTCAAGCCCATTACTTTTGATACTATAAGCCTCCGGTTTCTTCGGTAAGTATATACTTAATTACACAAATAAACTGCAAAATAGTAACGCAAAGAGCAAAATGCAAATACTACACTAAAATAATAATGAAAACAATAACTGCTACACAGAAAATGGAATATGAATACGGCGATTCCAAAGACTCTCGAACTGCAGAGCTAACGTCGAGAAACAAAACATTAATTTCCAGCAAAAATCAAGATTAATGGAATCCTTCCCTCTCCACTCCAACACCCACATCAACCCGTCCACCCACCCACCCACTCACCCACAACCTCACGCCCAAGCGAATAGTCATTCCATTAAAAGTTTAAATGGAGGAATCCGGTGCTACACAAAACGACAAACCTGGCGAGTCAATACGAAGGCTTTCCCAGCCTCCACGCTCGCATATTTTCCGAATTTGAATGGAAGTGAAATGTGTATTATATACATACATATATCCAGATGCCCATTACCTACACTCTGGAAGGTAACGGCATCTCGAGCGAGTAATGGCTCCTCTGGGAAGTCATGGTTCCTTGAAATGTGCTCTTTTCACCATATTGCCACAAACCTCTCCCCACTTCACTTTAATTTTATGTCGGAACCTTCGCTTTCCCGGAAAGGAAAATCCTGGTCCCTTTTCCCCTCAGCCGTTCCCAATCCCTCGGCCTTCCCGGGCCATACCCTTTTCATCCTCTC
>NC_061107.1:94713913-94721413 GCF_015104395.2 Macrobrachium nipponense
AATAATAATAATAATAATAATAATAATAATAATAGGAGTGATAGAAAACGATCAGGCAAAGATCCTCTGGGACTATGGTATCAGAACGGATAGGGTGATACGTGCAAACAGACCAGACGTGACGTTGATTGACAAAGTCAAGAAGAAAGTATCACTCATTGATGTCGCAATAATACATGGGACACCAGAGTTGAAGAGAAAGAGAGGGAAAAAATGGATAAGTATCAAGATCTGAAAATAGAAATAAGAAAGGATATGGGATATGCCAGTGGAAATCGTACCCATAATCATAGGAGCACTAGGCACGATCCCAAGATCCTGAAAAGGAATCTGGAAAAACTAGAGGCTGAAGTAGCTCCAGGACTCATGCAGAAGAGTGTGATCCTAGAAACGGCACACATAGTAAGAAAAGTGATGGACTCCTAAGGAGGCAGGATGCAACCCGGAACCCCACACTATAAATACCACCCAGTCGAATTGGAGGACTGTGATAGAGCAAAAAAAAAATAATAATAATAATAATTTTCTTATGGTTTCATTTTTCGTATTGCACTTCCTACATATGGGAGAGATGTTATTTTCCGTCTATCGTTCTTTGAACATATCTGGTTCTTAGGCCTGATCTTGTGCCGCTGTTATCATTCCTTCAGTTTTCCTTCTTTAGCTCTCCCTCTGTAGCCATTGCCATGTGTCATCGCTGGCTAGTTCTTTAGTCTGTCTCATGTATTGTCCGTGCATTGGTTTGTTGTGCCAGTCCTCTGTTCTGTCTGTCATTCTCCTGTCTCTGTAACTATATTTCTGGGTCTTCGTCTACTTTTATTAGTCCTTCTTCCCATGCACTGTTTAGCCACTCTTCTTCACTGGTTTTCAGATATTGCCCCAGTGTTCTGTTCTCGATGTTGACGCAGTCCTCTATACTTAGTAGTCCTCCCCTCCTCCTTCGTCGTTATGTATAGTCTGTCCGTATTTGCTCTTGGGTGTAGTGCTTTGTGTATTGTCATATGTTTCCTGGTTTTCTGATCTATGCTGCGGAGTTCTGCCTTCGTCCATTCCACTATTCCTGCGCTGTATCTGATTACTGGCACTGCCCATGTGTTTATGGCTTTTATCATATTTCCGGCGTTGAGTTTTGACTTGAGTATCGCCTTGAGTCTCTGCATATATTCTTTCCTGATCGTGTCCTTCATCTCTTGGTGTTTTATATCCCCTCCTTCCATTATTCCCAGGTATTTGTATCCTGTCTCATCTATGTGTTTGATGTTGCTCCCATCTGGTAGCTTTATCCCTTCAGTTCTTGTTACTTTGCCTTTTTGTATGTTGACTAAGGCGCATTTTTCTATTCCAAACCACATAGCAAGCGAATGCCCGGCACTTACACAGAACCAGTACAATAAGAGGCACGATTCAGTGGCAAAAGCCCTCCACTGGAGCCTGTGCAAGAAACATCAGCTACCTTGCAGTAATAAGTGGTACGAGCACCAACCTGAGGGAGTGATAGAAAACGATCAGGCAACGATCCTCTGGGACTATGGTATCAGAACGGATAGGGAGATACGTGCAAATGGACCAGACGCGACGTTGATTGACAAAGTCAAGAAGAAAGTATCACTCATTGATGTCGCAATACCATGGGACACCAGAGTTGAAGAGAAAGAGAGGGGAAAAAATGGATAAGTATCAAGATCTGAAAATAGAAATAAGAAGGATATGGGATATGCCAGTGGAAATCGTACCCATAATCATAGGGGCACTAGGCACGATCCCATGATCCCTGAAAAGGAATCTAGAAAAACTAGACGCTGAAATAGCTCCAGGACTCATGCAGAAGAGTGTGATCCTAGAAACGGCGCACATAGTAAGAAAAGTGATGAACTCCTAAGGAGGCAGGATGCAATCCGGAACCCCACACTATAAATACCACCCAGTCGAATTGGAGGACTGTGATAGAGGAAAAAAATAATAATAATAATAACTACATTAAATAAAACTCTTATTGCCGAAAGCAACACAAAATCTTATGTCAACTATTCAGACAATTTATGGACAGCGTTATGCTAATCATCAGCATTAGTACTGATAACTGCAACGTTATACTAATTATCAGCATTCCTGCTGATAATCGTAAGAGTTGGATAATCTGTATTGGGTGTATTTTACCTTATGTTCCAAAGACTTTTTTCCGCTTGCTTATTCACTCACCTGTGGAAGAAATAAACCAACGTTACAAAAATGCCAAATAATAACAGTCAGATGAAGACGAAGAATATACCAATATTACACAAAATTCATAAGAGTAGTCATCATAAAAGTAACAATTAGTGAAATAGCAATGCTGAAGTTACAGAAGTATGAGTTTCATAATCAGACTTTTTTTTTTTACCGCTCATTCAAGCAAGTTGGTGGCAAATTGCAAATCAAAAAAATTGTCATCGAACGATTCGTTTCAACAATTTCGCAAGAGATAAATAAAACGAAATACAAAGAATGAATGTAGGTGTGATAAAACAAAATAAAAACTAACTGGGAGGTTAAATAACACAGGGGGACCAGCGTCAAACAGAAATAACCTCCTCACACTTCCAACTTACAAACCAATCACTGGAAGTCATTATCGAAACTAGCAGAGCTATTTCTAAGCTAACACTATCCCAGCTATTAGCACCATCGCTAACATTACTTCATCAATGTTACCGAACTATACCGGTGACATTTTCTCCCACCGTTATGAATGGTATGTTATATAGTATTAGCATACTATGCAGCAATTGAGCTGAATATAGAATTTAGGCTTAAGGCCAAACACTGGGACCTATGAGGTCATTCAACGCTGAAATGGAAATTGAGAGTAAAAGGTTCGAAAGGTGAATCAAGTGTTAGGAGAGGGTGGAGAGTAAGATGAAGAAAGAGAATATGAAAGGAGGCACAGTAAAAGGAATGAAAGTGGTTGCAGCTAGGGGCCGAAGGGACGCTGCAAAGAACCTTAAGTAATGCCTACAGTGCACCGCATGAGGTGCACTGACGGCACTACCAGAGTCATCAATGCAAACAAAACATTATCATCAGTATCTATCTCATCATTATCGACATCCGTGCAATCACAGCCGCCATCAATGTTATCACATCAATTGCCAGATAATTTTTCATGTGTAGGAACAGCAGGTGACCAACAACATCTGCGTCATCTCTGTCACCAATGACTTCATTAAAGGCCACCGTTAGCGTCCTAGCGCTTGTTATCAACATCTGCGTCATCATTTTCAACACAAGGGTCATCATTTTCCACGAAATAGCAAGCAGCGTTTACATTCAGCCACTTTGCTTCTTCGATACAGATGGCTGCTGAAAGAAAATTAGGAGCGACCTCTCTCTCTCTCTCTCTCTCTCTCTCTCTCTCTCTCTCTCTCTCTCTCTCTCTCTCTCTCCTTCCTTTACAGTCCTTCTTTCAAAGTCAAGTTTTCTTAACAAGCAAAAAATGTCTTACAGGATAATCCGCTGTATCCCACAAAGGTATTTTCAGTCGGGGAGATCTTTCATTGAAAATTTCGAGCAAGAATAAGAAGGAAATAAAGAGCTAAAACTAAACAACTAAATGAAAGAAAACAAATGTCAAAACATGAAAATACAGAAAAGGACAATGCAAGAAAATAGTACAAATAAGAGCCTCTTAATATTTTACAATATAAGAGGACTATATTGGAAATACGAGACCAGCACAAAAATTTCAGAAAATGCTAGAACTAAAAATATATTTTAACGCAAAATTCAATAAATGAACATTTCAAAAATTGAACATTAGAATCATGAAACTGTACATAATCCAAACATTTACAAATAAGAATTACCTCTCTATTATGCAATATAAATGACAGTCATGAAAATCCAGTTATTCAACATGTAATAATAGATCAGAAAATAAACAATCACACCAAACGTAGATAATAAAACTAAACTGCTATTTTAGAAAATACAGAATTAATGAGAAGTAAATAATAAAACAAGCATTATGAGTACAAAAAGAGACATAGATAAAAAAAAATCAACAAATGATAAATAAGAAAAATAGCATCCCTCATAAAAATATCTAAAAAAAATCACGAATATCATTTCCCTGCATGAAGTTTAACCCTTGACTTTATACAGGATTTGAATTTCATTTTGAAATTCGAAATACAATACTGAACTAAAACTGAATTCTTTCCGATGTTTCAAATCCGCATATATTTATACCGTGAGCACTGACTTCATCAGCAAATCAAATACATTTTTATCAGATCAGGCTTAAGGATAAATTCATTTTTCACTCGATATTCTCACTCGAAATAAATGAAGTAGATCCAACACATCAGCATTTAATGAAAATACGTAGCAAATAAAATTATTTTGAAAACGGAAATGACAAATTAGTTCATAAAAGCGCATAACATTATTTATACTGATATAAAATTGAGCATCTTTAAGCGTTATAATGCATGACTCTAAGTCATCATAAATATATGTGCGTAAGTAACAATATATCAAAATAAACACATCATCGTATTCTCCGAGCGTTACAAGATGATATTGCAGATCCACCCTGAAGCACATCATAACAAAATAAAGATGATAAAAATATTCTTCTCTCATTACATGCGACTGAAAACGTGTACATGTAAATATATACTATATACTATATATATATATATATATATAATATATATATATATATATATATATATATTTTATATATTTATGTCTGTGTATGTGTGTGTATGTGTATGTGTATTATATCAATTGCATGTTATGAAAAACTTATTGTTTTTTCTTCTCCCCCTACAATATTATGATATATTAATTTCAATATTATATTTTAATAATATATAATATCATACTGTAACATATTTTCAATATTACACTGATATTGTCATTATTATCGTAATACGTGCAATAATATTACATTGTAATATACTCTCAATATTCTATTCTAACGTTTTGGGATTTTTTTTTCTACAGAAACGTACTTGAAAACAATGCAGACCTAAAATGTCTCCATCTACAGATATGTAATTTGAAACAATATATGCTTACGGTGTTTCCTTTCTACAGATATGTAAATTAAAATTGTCTATAGTGTTTCCTATCTATTGTATGTAGGAAAGGAAAGGCAGCGTGAACGAAGGGCTAAGAAGCATCAGCGTTTGAAACGACTCAACAATGACTGATGACGCTCAATACATAAACTGATGCATCATTATGCAAAGTGGAAAAGCCAGCGAACGGGAGACAGTCATTTGAATTAAATTATCATGAGATGGGTTGGGACTCTTCATCGCGAGATGAGATCATACAAGCAATATAAAAGATTCACGAGAAAAAAAGAAGAGATTATTATTTTTTTATCTGGCGTGCCAACGCTGAATAACGCCAAAGAAAAAATAAATCACGTTCTAAAGGAATAGATAAACATGGGTTGGACTGATCATCGCGAGAAGAGAGTATACAAAAAATATAAATGGTTCATTAGAAAGAAAAAAAAGACTATTTTTTTTTAATCTGGCGTTACAACGCTGAATAGCCCCAAAGATAAGGGGGGAAAATAATCATGCCTTAAAGGGATAGATGGAACATGACAGCTTTTGGGAAAACAACCAAAGCAATGTATACAAAGAATAAATGTAAAGCTAACGATAAAAGTTTGCCATAAAAGCAACCGAGCCATCAATGTCGGCTTAATAGCCAGACGTAAATAAAAGCCTCTGATGAATTTTTCCTTTTTTTTTTTTTTTTTTTTTTTTTTTTTTTTTTTTTTTTTTTAATGAGGGGAGTCGACCCTTTCTTTCAGACCGTCTGAGAAGACAACAGACGTTAGTGAATGTCATATATCATTTAAAATAAGCAAAAGCTTGTACAGAACTGGCCTTAAAGAGTGCTAATTTGCAAAACGAAGTTTTCACCGAATTTAACGTCCATACATGAAATGGACCGTAAAAAGAAGATACGAGATTGATTTAAATAAAAGTAAGTTAACTGACACGCATCTATTTAATAAATAGACAAGGAGCAAAAGAAGTTAGAAAAACTCACGGAGCAATCATGATGACTGAAACATTTACTATGTATGCTTACACACACACACACACACACAAATATATATATATATAGATGTGAGTGTGTGTGTGAGAGCGCGCGCATTTACTCACTAATACCTACATGACCGCAAATATAAACACAAATGTAACAGCAACCTAAGCCCGAATTCGGAAAAGCTGGATGCAAGCAACTAATCCCCAATCTCCGTTGAGCGCAGGAGTATCCTATCAATAACAAATTACGAACAAAATTAACTATTCACGGATGGCATATAAATGAAAGTATAATAGCCAGATAGAGCTTCCGACAGGTATTACATCTAGGCCATAAAAATAACTCGGCCATTTCAGAAGTGAAGCGAAATAATCACACAATGGAAGAAGTGAAAATATTTGACCAATGGGAAACGAGAAACAATGACACATCAACCAATGGTTGACGAGAAACAATAACACATCAACCAATGGGGGACGAGAAACAATGACACATCAACCAATGGGAGAGGAGAAACAATAACAGAAAGGAGAACTATTTCAATCAGTAACACACTGGAAAGTTTTTAACCAATGAGTCAATGAATATCCTTTACCTACTGGTTGAAGGGTACCCATTTCAAACCAGAAAAGTAATTAATTCAAAAGGGAATTTCACACAGGCGACAATTCCCATTCCTAGATTCAGAGAGATCTTCAGATGATCAGTTCAAGAAAACAAGAGAAGAGAGGTATGGGCGGTGTTGGAGAGAGAGAGAGAGAGAGAGAGAGAGAGGAGAGAGAGAGAGAGAGAGAGAGAGGATGGATCTCATCCACGATCACAAACCCATTATTTCAAACGACCGACAAGTGAGCAGAAGGTCGGGCAATTTACTCTGGTGGTCAACGGCAAAACAGATCAAATAAAAGGTATCGAAAACGGTGGTAAAAAAAACAGGCTCACGAAATTACCGTTGATGTCCCGATAGCGTTAACATCCAGTAAATAGAAATAACACGCTAATCACTTAACAGCAGGAAATGACAGACGTTTTCACAGTTATTACGCTGGTCATGATATAATATGAACCCATTATTGTTGCTCGACCACATACCAATGATGAATACCTGCTAAAAATGGAATATATGATAAAAAAAAATACTGCGCCATCACGAAAAAAAATATTTTTTCCTTTCCAGATTTCCCCCTGAAAACGCTTAGTTCAAAAGAGATCCCGGTACGTCACCAACACACGTTAGAAATTACCACCTGAATGAGCTCTTTCCCCTTCCTCCATCTTTCGCCCAAGCCGCCCTGCCCCCCCCCCACACACAACAACCCCACCCATTCACGCCTCACGTCTTAACCCTCACGCCCCCCCCCCCCGCCCCCCCTTAACACACACAGCTTCTCTGCCATGTCTAGGAGGAAAACACGGAAACTGCGAAAGACTTGGGCTATG
>NC_061107.1:94726413-94736413 GCF_015104395.2 Macrobrachium nipponense
TGTAATTAACAGCAATCGACTAGTCAGCCGCCCACCTAATTCAATACCTACCAAAGTTAACAGGCGCTTGAGGAATTTATATTGGAAAGGAACCCAACCCGTTCTTTTGCTGGTCCCAAGTGCAAAGGACCTATTTGCTTGTGAGAAAAGATATTTCAGTTCATTTACCTAAATATCTAATTCCATCTGTCTCGATCCCGAATCAGTAAAGAGATAAGTCCGCTACAATTTTATTTTCCTTTATGTGCTTCCAAAATATGCACTCGTATTACATCAGTTTTAACCCGAAACAGCAAGTAAATGAAAGCTAATGCCCATTAACAACAGTGTTGACAAATGTAAGTGAATTTCATAAAATATAAAAACAAAAACACACACTGTATATCTTAAATCACGATTTATCTCCTGTGACACACACACATATAATAGTATATATACTTACATATAATACATATGCATACATGTTTTCAACAAACAAATCAAGACAATACACACACACACATTAATTCTCCAACGTGACTTCCGGGAACCTCCCTTTACTATGTGTGTGCAATAACAATAGTCGGATCTTGCACCGAGTGAAGAGCCCCAAAATGATATTTGGGAACTAGGAGATGCCTCGTTAATAAATACAACCCCAAAGGCGTTCCTCCTATCATCTCTCGTTACAGAGGGACATATCCTGTCTTTATTAGAAACCTGAGGGGATGAGCACCGGTGTCTTCCTTATTATATACGGTTTGTCATACACGAGAGAGAGAGAGAGAGAGAGAGAGAGAGAGAGAGATGGCTAAAAAGGATATATCTATATATTTCATGAGAGAGAGAGAGAGAGAGAGAGAGAGAGAGAGCAGGGATGGCTCAAAAGGATATATCTATTTCAAGACAAAATCCACACTTTACTTATGTTTATTATTGCAATAGCTCTATCCAACAAAATATACCTTGTTATAACAATAGCACTCACTTCAGAGAGTAACATGGTTCACCAATAAAAATATGTATAAGAACTTTTTACGCCATGTATATTTTAGTGATAAAAGCAGCATTTTAATTCACCAGTATACGAAAAATACATGACGACCTCAAATTTAAATGCGTTCCCGCACAACAATAATATCATAATTTAATATGAGTGTATGTATATGTTAATGTATATATATATGTATATATATATATATATATATATATATGTATGTATGTATGTATGTTTATATGTGCATGTATTACGTGGGTCCTGTTATGTGTGTTTGCATGTATATATTACGAATACACAGGGTGCCTACTACTGAGATGTATTTACGAACGCAGATACAGCACTACTTTTTTAAAATAAAAAATAAAAAATACCGCCTACAGCTTTCCAAAGTAAACAGAAATTTTCAGTGTGTGTGTTTGTGTGTGTGTTTCTGAGAGAGAGAGAGAGAGAGAGAGAGAGAGAGAGAGGGAGAATTCCAATTAGTGACGGAATACCTTCCAAGATCAGCTTCTCGAGCATTATCTGGAGCTAGCTGGAAGCTTAGAATTAATGCTTGCCTCCTCCGTCCTTCTCCTTTGTGCAGGCGTTGACTGAATATCCAAAGCATTACAAGGCATCCAAATCTACAAGTGACAAGGCATTACACAACGCTGGCAAATGGTCGCATAACTACCGGCTGCACAGTTATCCATGAAGGAGACATAAACATTTGCCAAATACATTAGGAAAAGTAGTGAATGTATGTTTGAAGACATAGCCAAATAAATATTCAACAGTCACCAAATGAGAAAGGAATACATGCAAAACAATGGATACCTTAAGATACATAAAAATCTTGCCACTTTTACCTGATCCTACAACTCCCTACCTTGCTTGACCTGATATCTGACTGTTTTGCTTTAGGAAAAAAATCCCACACACAGAAGAAGAAGAAGAAGAAATTGAGGGTCAAAAGGGGCTGGTTACAGCCTGATTCCATATGGTTCTTGCAGGACAAAATATACCTGCTGACACTGCCCTACGTGTATGGAAGCCAAGATTAACGGAAAACAGAATAATACGAGCTTGAAGAAGTGGCAACATTTCTAAAGAATTCCGTGGTCGCTTTGGATTTTTCTTTTTTTTCAATTTTGAATATACTGAATATTACTTGGCTGCTCTACTGAGTTACGGAGCTAAAGTGAATGTTATCGTAAGAACAGTTTAATATTTTTTTCTTGTAAAGAGGTTGACTGGGGTTCGGCAGAAAGGGCATCAATAGTCAACTGCCACAGTCCAACCCCGAGCACGTATGTAGGAAAGTACAAAGATAAAATAAGGAAGAGGTAATAGTTCCGTTTCTTAATTATATTACAAACGAAACTTTAATAATTAACCGAAGTAAAATTTTTTCATGTAAATTAATATCGAATAAGAGAGTGTGATTGGAATTAAGAGTCATTAATATTACGCTTACATGTCATGTGATCGTTTATCCTTGAAGGATTCGACGTGTATGCCATTCTTATGGTACTACTGATCAACATCGCTTCATGCTTGCTAATAAAGATGATTACCATCAATAGCCAAAAACAAAATAAATAAATATATAAAAAATAAAAAAACATGACATTAATATAAAGCAATTACTCATCATGCTTTCAGATCTGTAGATGAGTTTTTGGTACTTATTTACGAGTTCATAACACTATCTTTTATGCGGTAATCACATTCTTAAAGTCCCTTTCTACTGCGCACCGTGTACTGCGCACAGTAGTATCGACGAAACTTAAGCGTACTGCTCAAGTACGACGTCTACGGTCTTAGTCAACAAAAGTCAAACGAAAAATATGATTGTCTTCCTTTATGACAAAAAAACGGTTTTGCATGCATGCATGTTAACCTACTAATATTACTGAGGAACTATAATTTACGTAAAAGATTATATAATCTCTCTCTCTCTCTCTCTCTCTCTCTCTCTCTCTCTCTCTCTCTCTCTATCTATATATATATATATATATATATATATATATATATATATATATATATACATATATATGTGTGTGTGTGTCTGTGTGTGTGTGTGTGTCTGTGTGTACATAATATGTGTCTGGGCGTGCGTTAAACAGAGCTCAGTAAGTAACCACACATTCTTAGCGAATGACCAGTTACCCTGAGTTAGAAATGCATCATCGTTCACAGAACATCGTTCTTACGTGAGTGGCCTTAGCTCTTGAAAATAATCCTTACCCTCTAGAGAGAAATACTCATCATCTCTTGCTGGTAATGATTAATGCCCTGTGCTAAATTTTATATCCTGAAGAAGTGACGCTTCGCCATGCTCAACCCACAGTTAGACTTTAATCAGCCATTTATTAGCAATTGTCACATTATTTCCTTTCACAATGTCCATGACAGTTTCATTTTACCAAAGTCGAGGATTTTCCAGTGTCATGAGAATATCCTTTCCCGTACATAACTTCAATATTTCAATGCTGACGCCAACTTCGTACCTATAGCCTTGGGGGCAAAAAAAAAAAGAAAAAAAAAAAGGGGGGAGTACTCCTCCTTACCAAGGCTGGTCTTCATCACTACACCAGCAACAAAAGAGAAGAGAACGGAAGCGTTGTTTGCAAAGAAATTGGAAGATCTGGTTCGCTTATGTCTTTTCTATTGCCACCCGAAAAGTTCCTCTTTACCCTCTCGTATCTCCTGCTGACGACTTCATTTACATTATAATGTGGTGAATCAGGGTAAATCAATGTTAAGGTGAACCCGTCAGAGCGGCTCATTCCTGGAATCGACGAGGCTCGTTGTTTTCTGATTGGGCATTTCATCAGGAGGCGCTCGTTCCAGAAGGCGTTCATTCCAGGCGGCGCTCGTTCCAGAGGGAAGTTCTCCCGAGTCGATGGGACTCATTGGGTAACAAATCGCACCACATAAATGCAAAGTAGTCCGGTTACATGATGGCCTTTTTCGTTTCCTCGAAAATTAAGGGAACGGTTTTTAACGTGGACAGGTGACCCGGTCTGAACGTCCTTCCTTTACTGTGTACCGTGTTCACCATACATCTGTAGAACGCATGGCTGCACGCGAAAGGACGATTATACACAGTTATAGTAGTTCAGCCTAGGGGATTCTGCCCTTACTCGATTGTGGCATATATATATATATATATATATATATATATATATATATATATATATATATATATATATACGTACAACTATGTGTTTGCATATGTATTACATACGTGAGGAAGTTTTCTAACAACACCAACAAACAACGGCACAGGATTCAAGCTTGTAATTCATAAAAATATACCATCGCAGAGAATCAGTAAAATCGGCAAAATCCTTCCGCCTTCAAGTGCAAATAAAACTGGAAATTACATTTTTCCAGTTTCCAGGCAACTCCATACCCCTCCCCTCCTTTTCCTACCCAACGAAGCCCCGTGACGCTCAAACCCTAAGGGCCACAGAAACCTTGAAATCTCATTTTTCCCCTTTGGTGCATTCCCTGAACCCACTCCCTAGCCCCAGTGCCCCTACTGAAAAGGAGGAGGTGGAGGAGGAGGAGGAGGAAGAGGGAGAAGGCACCTTGGGCGTCTGGACCTCAATGGAAAGAAGTCAAGAAGACTTCGAGTATACTATTCACTTCTCGCTGACCAGGAGATTAGGTCTCCAGAGGTAAAGGATATTTCCTGACTCTCTGTCAGCTCTATTCCCCTCTTTTTCTCCGACGTCGGGTTTTCTGGCGTTTTTCGTTGTCTTTTCTAACATTTCTACCGTCTCTCTCCTCCAATATCAGTTTATTATCAGAGTTCGTCGTTTCCTTTTTTTTTTCTCTCTCTCTCTTCTCGACTCCTGACAGATTTTAATCCTTTTGCCATCGTTGCAAAATTTCTTTCTTAAATGTTATTTCTCTATTCTTGTCTTGTCTTATTTCTTCCCTTATTTTAGTTTCTGTTTGTAGCATTTCTTTAAAGCAATTCTATTACGTTAACTCTTACTATTTCAGCCCATCAGGAGCCTAAATCTTAAATACATTTCACCTTTTCCAATAAATTACGCGGGACAGAAGTTCATCATTTCAACCTCTCTTTAAAAAAATAAACAAATGATTGCTTAAAAAAAAAGAAATATCCAAGAATATCTGGCCAATGCCCACACAACAATAAAAATGTACAATCTACTAATCACTTTTTACCAGATACATATGTAACTGTAATAACCACAAGGCCCTTTCTTGGATAAGCTTGTCTCTACAAAGCCTTGAGATTCAAGTGCAAGAGATATGAAGAAATTATGATGTCCGGTAGCGGGAAACGAAACCGGGTTACCATAATCACGCCCTCTCACGTTGCCGACCTGAGCCACAAAGTGTTCAAGTGAAGTGGTCTGGTCATACTGAGATTGGTGAAAGAGGTGGGTTAGAAGGACGAAAGAAAATGGAAGGCCTCTTTAGACAATGCCTGGTCGGCCTCCATGACCAAAAGTTTGCCATGAATTAAATGCTTTGACATAAAAGCAGCGCGCAAGTGGCAGCGAGGGATCATTGACACGTTGCTGCTGAATACTCACTCTCTCTCTCTCTCTCTCTCTCTCTCTCTCTCTCTCTCTCTCTCAATACATACATACATGCATACAAGTATGTACGTATGTATGCATGTATGTATATAAAATTGATAAGTAAACATATATTATATATATATATATATATATATATATATATACATATATAATATATATATATACATATATATATAAAACTATAACGTGTGAGCCATCACAACCAAGCACTTACCAACGCATTAACGTACCCGTGCGCACGGTCGCAAATAGCGCACGTTCCGTCTTCCTCACAAACCCTCCTTTAGGACACCGTCCGTATATCTGGACACACATTTCACCGAACACTCATAGCCACTGGATGCTGTTGGTCTTTCTGTCTGTCTGGGAAAAAGCTTCCGTTTCCTTTCCGAATCGCTCACGGCGCTTGGCAAGGAAGGATACGGGAAAGATTTCGCTGCTTTTGGTTTTTCGGAAATCATTCATCACTCGCTTTTTTTTAGCGAGAGGGGTGATCCGTCCGTCTTGGCCACCAGCTTCAGGGTCGTTATCATCTACGTCACCAGTATTGTTATTGTTAGCAGTCTTGTGACTTATTATTATTATTATATTATTATTATTATTATTATTATTGTGTAATCAATATCCACAATTATATATATATAGTAAAAAAAAAAAAGCTCAAGAATGTCTAAACATAGCTGAATGAGCATTTTGTTCATAAAATCATAATACGTCAAAGGAAAAACGAGCCTATTTAGCACCAACCATCAAACCAAATTGAAATCAATAGCAACAGCCACAATGACGAATACTGAAGAAAAATACACAATCACTTTTAAGCTGACAAAGACCATGGAAGAGGCAGAGGGAAGAGGAAGGGAGGGGGAGAGGAGGAAGACGCTGAAAGGAAAGGGGAGGAGAAGGAAAGAACGTTGAAAGGAAGGGGAGGCAGAAGGAAGCCACGTGGAAGAGGCGGAGGAAGAGGAAGGAGGAGAGGAGGAGAAGAAAGGCGAGGAAAGGAAAGGGGAGGAGAGGAAGACGCTGAAAGGAAAGGGGAGGAGAAGGAAGACGCTGGAAGGAAAGGGGAGGAGAAGGAAGACGCTGGAAGGAAAGGGGAGGAGAAGGAAGACGCTGAAAGGAAAGGGGAGGAGAGGAAGACATGGAGATGAGAGACGTTGTGATAAAGGAGGAACAACAGGTCGAGCAAAAATGATATTCCCACTCACCGGAGCTTAGCGCAGATCTCCTATTTTCGTACGAATGTGTTTACTGAATGAAAGGCAACAGGAATTCTCCCAGGTAGGAGGACGAAGGGGAGGGGAAGGGTAGGATGGGGTAGGACCAAGAAGAGAGGGCACGGAAACAGGTGAAAGGAAGGAAGGGGGGGGGAGGTATGGTATAAGGGGAAAGGGAGAAATAATAGCGAAACTGTGGCTGCTGGGGAAAGGAGCTGATGTAACCAGGCTGGGGAAAAGATTATTGATTAAGTGACTGAATAATCAGGTGCTGTTAAATGGCGTCACTACAAGAATCTACGAAGACATTGGGGAAGGAACTTGGGGGAAAGTACGACGGAAAGAAGTGGGCACAAATACAGAGGGAGGGAACAGGTGAAGAGGATTCGAGTAAAGAAAAATAAAATGAGTACAAGAGGGATTAGTTAAAGAAAGAATGAAGAATGAGATATGGGTACTGAAGGGAAAAAACAGGTGACGGATAAAAAAGCAGGCGAAAAGAACACTGTCTCGAAGGACGGAAGAGATATGAGAAGAAAGAAACGGTAAGAGAAGACAGAGAGAGAGAGAGAGAGAGAGAGAGAGAGAGAGAGAGAGAGAGAGAGAGAGAGAGAGAGATTGGTAAAAAATAATCAAATTTTCATAAATGAACTCTCTGACGGCGACGAGAGTTAGGGGGAAAAATTGCCAAGGAGGAACTAGTGGAAGAAGAATCTGAGCTTCCTTCCTCAGACATGAAAGGGTTTGTCCTTAAATGAAACCTCATCTCAAGTTTGGGCCTCTCCCTGTCCTTCATTATTACATTTTTCGTGGGCCGTTCCAACGAAGCCATCCCAACTTCAGGTATATTGCGTCTCCACACACACATGAGCAGGGGCACGTTAATGCTCAAATCTAAACGTATGCAAAACTGTCTACAGGATATCCCTACCAAAGGTAGGATATCCTGTAGGTGAATACAAACTATATATATATATTATTATATTATATATATTATATATGGATATAGATATATATATATACATATATATATATATATATATATATAGTATATATATATATATATATATAGTATATTATATATAATATATATATAATATAGTATATATATATATATATAGATATATATATATATATTATATATATATCATGAAAGGACTGAACGTGTCGGTGCCTGCTGTGTCAATATGCAACGGGTACACCAAACAGTAAGGGAAATGGCTCAATGTTGGGTATCTTTAGAAAATACTGAAATCAAGAGTACCCCTACCAACGACATCAGCTTTGAAAGTTATTACACAGTCTCAAGTCTATATAAATGATATATATATATATATATATATATATATATATATATATATATATATATATAGTATATATACTATATATATGTATATATATAATAAGTATATATGCACATATAAATAAATATACATACATACCAGCATAAACGTTGTCATGATTTCGTTAGCCTAACAATTACCAACTTTTGACGCATTAGTTCCCCAAACGACCTATGGCGCCTGGCGTCACTAGCGGGAGTGAGTAGATGCACTTCCATTTCTCTCTATGAATAATTCAACCGGAGGTAAATTTACACCATCGGGTCCGGAATGCATCACGCCGGGGAAGTGATGCTGCCTGAAATCCCTCTGACGCCGAAGAGAGAGAGAGAGAGAGAGAGAGAGAGAGAGAGAGAGAGAGAGAGAGAGAGAGAGCGTTTCGCAAACTTTAGGCACTTTAGAGACAATCTAGACGAGAGACTATAGAGAGGGAGAGAAGTGTACTACATGTACTAAAGGAGAGAGCGAGAGAGAGAGATAAACTCCAAACTTTGTGAGAGAGAATAGAGAGAGAGAAGATAACCTCCAAACTTCATGAGAGAGAGAGAGAGAGAGAGAGAGAGAGAGAACCTCCAAACTTCATGAGAGAGATAGAGAGTGGGTGGCCGATAACACGCGCACTTCATGTGAGAGAGAGAGAGAGAGAGAGAGATATTGGATGACAGATGAACTGCAAACTTCATTAGCCAGGCAGACTGAGACTGCACTTGAACAACGGGCAAATGGCGTAATTATAAAAAAGCACTGAAGATAATGGTTCAATTGAAAAAAGCTTAGACTAAACAGGGCTTCTGTTCTTGATGCGACTTATGTTTCTCGATACTCAATACAAGTGAAAATAAATAAGGAAGATTTACTGGAGAGGCTTAACATATGAAAAAATAAAACTTCTTACAAAACAAAAACAGCATGATTAGAAAAACATACTTCCAGTCCGACTTATAATTATAAGCAGCGAACATCGGTACAGGGTGGATATAATTCCGTTAACTAATACGACATAACAGGAAATAAAATAGGAAAAGATATGAACGATCTCCCCAGGCAGGGGATATCACTAAACACACCTGGCTGTCCTCTTAAAAAAATGTAGGGAGTTGGAGGGTATGAAAAAAAAATGAATAAAAATAACTTCGCCCAACGTCAAAGCCGATTTCAAGGTTGAGCGCTGTCAGCAATCGCATTTCTCGTCGAGAGCTTGACACTCTCCTTCAGTCGGGACATACTACTTGCACTTCTGCATCGCTGGACTGACGCTGAAGGCGATGAAGGAGAACATCATCATACAGACAGACAGACAAGATACGACCACTAGGCTGATTTCATAGCACGAATAGGAATATGGAGTATCCAGTGAATATTTCAGAAGGTGAGGACAGGCAGTTTGATAGCATGAATAATATAATCGATGCAACGTTCAAGTGTATGGAAACACAGAATTCCAATATATGCATGTGTATTTTATACACACACACACACACACACACACACACACACACACATATATATATATATATATATATATATATATATATATATATATATATATATATATACTACATATATGTGTGTGTGTGTGTGCTGTGTGTGTATATATATAGATATATATGATATATATATATATATATATATATATATATATATATATATATATATATAAATTATTAATTGTTCCATATGTTCAATTGATCATGTTCAGTCTTTCGTAATCAATACATACACACACACGCACACAAATATATATATAATATATAATTATATATATATATATATATATATATATATATATATATATATATATATATATATATAAAGATTACGAAAGACTGAACTGGAAATCCATTAAACAATGAACATTAATTGAGATAAAAAATCAAAATGATAAACAAA
>NC_061107.1:94741413-94743913 GCF_015104395.2 Macrobrachium nipponense
GTCCTTTTATTTAACAATTAAAAAAATTTTTATTTTTAAGAAATGTTTCATAATATTTTTCTTTCATTACCCTTTCATACACTTTCATAATATGTGATGTTTAGACTTCACAGGCCTATAATTACTTGCCTCCTAGTCTTGATCCACTTTTGAAAGTAGGGGTAATATATTGCTAACTTTTGTTGGGCGCCTCATAAAATCTTGGCCTGCATCTACAAACTTTGGCTTTAATAATATTTGCAAGTGGGTCTTTGTGATAGAATGCAACTACTTTCGTTTAAACAAAATTAGCAGGAATTCCATCAGGCCCTGCAGAGCAGCTCCATTTTTAATTTCCATTAATAGCCTTGCTACAATAAATCAGGCTTCATTGAATATCTTATGTCAGCTAAATATTCACTAATTTTCATCCCTTACTTCTATATCATTATCTTTCATTATCTATTCTAGGGGTGAATTCTCTCCTTATATCGTTTACTGCCAGTATGTTGCCAAATTTTCCTTTTTTACATTCGTTTAATCCTCCCTTCAATTCACAACTTTCACCAAGAGGGCCTATTTCTATTCTTTCTTTTTATTCATCTTGCTTCGCATATGAGTATAAATAGCTTGGGGTTTTTGTTTTGATTATTTAAATAGGGTTTTTTTCTTACCAAGTCCCGTTTTTCATTTTTCTTTTGATTTGATTATTATAATCTTTTGTTTTCTGCATTTTCTATCTTTACTTTTTAGTTCTATAACTTTCCATGCCATTTTTTTTCTTTTGCAAGGAACCTTTTTTCCACAACTTTGGATTTTCTGAAAACAAGATCCTTCTGTCTTCTTGGTATGCATGAATTTGATGTTTACTTTTCTTCTTCGGTATATATTTTTCCACTATTTTCTCCAATATTTTATATAATAATCTTCCATATTTACCCTTATGTCATCATTACTCAAAAATGTTATCCCTAATCTTTGTTTGTTTCAATTCTTCATTAATTTTCTGACCATTTTATTTTAATTTTATTTTTAACTGTAGAAGTTTTGTATTTTTCCATATCCTTCCCACTTTTTCATTTCTTGATTATCTCTAATTTTCACGTTGCTTTTGGAATGAACTGTTAATTACTATGAAACCTTATGGTCTGAAAAGATTCGCATTATAAACTATTTATTTCTTTAACATAATTCATACCTCGGTTTCACAAATACTAGGTCTAAAGTATTTTCCTTTCTTGTTGGCAGGTGGGATTTATTTGTTTGAATGTTTGTATTTCTTAGTAGCAATATCTAATAGCTTTTCAAATTGGCCTCTTATCTTCTGCACTTACTATTCATTACTCTTCTTTTTTTAATAGTATTAAGTACAACCACAATCTCGCCTATTCGTTCTTTCCATTCTAAACGAAAGGAAAGTTGAGTGTCACCAGATAGAGGAAGAAGTCCACCGTCCTTGTGATTTCTACATATATCATGGCAATTTTTTTTCAATTATTAAGTCAAACGCTTTAGTATTGAGGAGGTCTTTGATATATTACATATGTTCATCAATTTTTCAAGATTCACAATTCTACCGCTATTAGTTCACATTCTGAGTTACCTATTATTTCTCATAATATGTTTCCTTGTTTTTTGTCTTTCCCATATCATTGCGGGTTCCTCCTTGATTCCTATTTTTTCTATCTTGATCTATACGTTTGGGAACCCTTTTATTTGATCATCCTTCCCAGTCTCTTGAGGGAATACCAAAGGTTTCACTTAATATTCATTATATCTATTTTCTTTTCCACTTTTGGGGGAAGGGGTTAGTTCTTCTAAGTACTCTATCTTTTTCTTTTTGAGGTTTACTACCGTAACGTGAAACTAAACCCTGAGCATTTCATCACTATGATGGTTTTGCGTGTTTTTGCTACCTTCATTTCAATACCTGGTATGTAATTAAGGATGTTTTGCCCCCATGTCTCTTTTCCTTGTTCTGGTATGTTTTGTTCTTTTTTTTCATTTTCCAGAAACTTCGTGACATTACAAAAAATCTAACTTTTCCATAATATTTTGATCTTCCTTAGCATCAAATATTCATTTTCCTTTGTGTCTGATCTGCCAATTGTTTTCTCCGTTTCTGCAATATCCTCTTGCCATAATAAATACAGTTATTTTTTATCTCATTGAGTAGAATTTTCGGAGGCTGATGCTTTGAAATTTTTTGCTGACACTCCCTGCATATCTCATTGGTGGTTTGGCTTTTCTCTTTTAACCTGATATTCTTTTGATTTCTTTCTTCTTTATTTGTTGTTTCTTTCTTAACTTTTGGATTTTATTAACTTGCGGTTGGTTATTTATTTTTTGATTATGATTCCATGGCTACAGGGTGCACTATTATTTGCATTTTTTGTCGAACTTACAAATCCTTTTCCTTTGCTTTTAGGTTTTTAACATATTTTTGGATGCAGATCTCTGCAATCATCCCCATATCCATCTAAGTATGCACATTTAACCACCATATTTTCATAGTTTTTGA
>NC_061107.1:94753913-94778913 GCF_015104395.2 Macrobrachium nipponense
TAAATAAAAAAAAGGGAGGGGGAGAATAAGTCGTTCAGAAAAAAAAATAGACTGAGTCTTTAATAAGTTTTTGAAATTATCAAGAAATAAATGAGAGGTTTTCCAAAGCAGAAAAAAAAATCTTTTCTAAAAGGCGAAGAAAAGTCCTTATAACTTGAAAAGGTAGAAGATAATTTCAGAAAAAAGCAGGCAAATATTGTTTAAGAAAAAAGGGGAAAAACATAGACAGGTGCTTCAAGGAAAGAAACAGGCGCGGAACTGAGAAAACTGAGACAACGAGTCATGCATTAAATGTAAAGTATAGCTGATGTTCGCAGATGACACACTACCGAATCCTGAATGGTGAACAGAAACTGCAGGAACTAAAGTCTGGCAAATTTAGGAAGAGACTTGTACCCAGAGCCAGGTCTAATACCCTAGTGCCACTTCTTTCTCGGCCTTTAAATCCTGTCCTCGTTAACAGAAGTCCTTTCATCCTTTTAGGAATATTCGAATCCGCTCTTAAACTGGCTTGATAAATTGGTCTCCGTTCTTAATCTGACCTGATAGATCCCTCTTTAACCTCCTATTATGTATACGTATGCGTTTGGCTGTAAGTGTGCAGAAATATGGAGAAGATGAATGTTCTTTTTTTATTATGCCTACTCACTCTATATAGAACCTAAATTTGTAACAGGGTTATAGAAAGAGTTAGAATCCTATTCTACCTATATCTTAATTGGATGTGCTTTTGATTTCTAGCAAAATTATATTTGACGATCTACATTGCATGGAAAATTCGTCCCATATTTTCAAGCAATTATTATTTTATTGTTAAAATGGATAATATGCAAAAAGATAAAACTACGGACAAGGCATTTTGGCGGTTAATAATTAGAAATTTTAACTAAGAAGAATCCTCGTTAGAGGTTGGCATATTTGTTGTAAATGTGCTATGCATAGATAATAGTCTGATGGCCTACATAATTCACACCCACACACACACACACACACAAACCTTTAATTACGTCACATATTTGCAGCACCTGCTCATTTCTCAAATGATGGTAACTTCATTTCTTCTTTGACATTTACCATTTCATTTTTTCTGGCTATATTCACACCCCATTTATTTGAAGATTCAATCAAATTCTTTGGTTCCTCTATACCCCATATTCAACTTTAAATGAAATATTTCAAGTGTAGGAATTTCTTTGCTGATAAAGAAATCTAGTACTCCTTCCCAAAGAACATTTATCGAAGTCGCCTAAATGTCTCATAGGTTTTGGTCTCCCCCCCCCTTTTTTTTTTTCTTTTTTTTTTAGGAAAAAGGGAACCAAAGTGCTCATTAGATTCTCCTGCTTCTTTGCAGATTCGATAAATAGATGATTTACCGAACTTTGCTGCTTCAAGAGCGTGTTGACCTATTGTGTAAAATTGTGTATAGGGCAGCTGTTGAATTTTCTGTGATGCAGCACTTGAAAGCGCCGTATGCTATTCCTTAAGTTATACTCAAGAAAACGTCTTTTGGTGAGTCTTCTATGAAATACAGTCCTGCCGCTTGCTTTCTATACAAATGACCTTGTTCCACAGCGGTCGCTTGCTCGTGAGGCAGCAGCCCATTCCGAGAGGAATCTTGGCAAGTGATAATCATTGGTATTTTCTTGGCTTAAGCGACTTAACACCCAAAGAAAAAAAAGCTTGTCTTACATTAATAAGGTATTTGGCCACGATCGTCAAACAGTTGCCATGTTTCTAGATTTATGATTTCAAATTATATCGAAATTGAAGAGTTACTTAGTTATATAAACAAAGTGAGTTTCAGCGCCCCGAGCCTTCATAAACCTGACGGACTATCATAAAAGGATAAGACATAGAGCCATTAAAAAAGATTAAGATAATGATTATTCAAATAAAGCACAGCAAAACAAATGTAAAAAAAACAGGTCTTTCAAAAAGTTAAACCTTTTAAAAAAAAAGGGCCTTCCAAAATAGGAAAGAGTGAGTAATGCCACTTCAAAAAGAACACATATCCCTTGGACAACGTGATGCTCGCCAATAAATCTCATCCCCCGGCGTTGGCGCTCAAAAGAATGCGACTCTCAAAAGGGCGAATTCGTTTCACGCCATTAGCCCCTCGGTCTCTGTTCGACGCTTGGGAAAGAAAATAATCGCTGGCTTGTTTACCCGAACTCCTATTAGGTAAACAAAGAGCAAACAGTAGACAAACATTAGTCCAATTCTCCGCTGCAAGCGAATTCCTCCATGCATTTCGACGAGGCCCAGGATTGAGGAGAGAAAAAATCACTGGAAATAAAACATGGGAAAAAAAAAGACAGAATGGAACCCAGTAGGTAACGATGATGAAGGAAGGGGGAGGGAGTGAAAAAGAATCACGGGGGATATGTACAACAAAGAAAACTAAAAGGGGAGAGAGAAAAAAAATATCTTGCTATAATAAAAAGATACTCTCCCTTGGAGGATTTACTATTTGAGACTTATGTAAACACCAACAGGTTTAAAGAATGAATCCCCTCCCTCTTCTCTCTCTCTCTCTCTCTCTCTCTCTCTCTCTCTCTCTCTCTCTCTCTCTCTCTCTCTCTCTCTCTCTCTCTCTCAAAAATAGGAGAGAAAAACTCCAGTGGTCTACTGAAAAAGGAAGAGGGCAAGAGATGTACATATATACAAACAGAAATACGAATAGAGGATGCAACATAGAGGAGAAAGAAGATTTTATATATATATATGTGTGTGTGTGTGTATGTATGGATGTATTTATTTGCAGTTGTTACAAGGCCATAGATATCCATAGTTTTGTATACTTTACATAGGGTTCACACAGCAGACGCATCCCCTTTGCTCGGGTAAATTTTCTAAACCAATAAGGTCGATCAACTTGTCACTCAAGTGCTCTCAAGCACTTGAGTGACAAGTTGACCTTTCCTTCTGACGCTTCCGCAGTAATATAATGCAATGTGTTCTCCATCTGCTCTGCATCTAATACTATTACCTAAATAAATATTATACTGGTATGTATCATTTACGAGCGCGCGCTTGCACACACATACATTATATATATATATATATATATATATATATATATATATATATATATATAGTATTATATATATATATATATGTGTGTGTGTGATGTGTGTGTGTGTGTGTGTGTGTTATGTGTGTGTATACATATATATTTACATAAATTAACAGGTCATGAAGCTTTATGCTTCATACTAGCTATCAAAGGGAAATCCAGGATACGTATCTAAGATACCTACTGCCTTTTCCGTAGTAGAGAAAATAATTATTTTCTCCATCTGCCCCACATTTCATCCAGATATTGTACTTGAATGTCTCTTTAACAAAGCTATCTTCTTCATGTAAAAGAAAGAACAAAAAGAAAAGAAAAACACTGCGCAATTTCATAATCACGAAGGACTTTTTAAGTCGACAGTTGCTATTGCCTTTCGTTTCAACAGTTCTCATTGACCTACAATCCACAAACGATTCATTTCTAGGGCTTCCCTTCTTTTTCTAACATAAAAAAAGAAAAAAAAAACAGCATATAAAGGCTACTATAACAAGATTCCATAACATCCTGCCCCTTCCACAACCAAAATAGAAAACAAAAATCCAAACTTGTCTTTCTGCTTCACAGCATCGTTAAAAGGTCCAAAGTCTTTTTAATCTTTTCGTTTACTTGGAATTTTACTCTTTCGCCTGTGTGAGCCAAACACTTCCACCGTTGTTCTATTCAAAACATTAGCCTTTCTCTTTTATCTCCCACTTACTCTCATTGAGAAACCTCAACCAACATTCAATGGGCTTAAGTCTTTTTCACTAATGCCACCCCCGAGTGCACTCTTTCACTCATCAAAGGAAACGGGTGACATAACCCTCCGTTTCAAAGCCTTTTCCACACACTGGAGTTACCCTCCTATCAGTGCACTCAACATAAAGGCCTTTTCAAATATTCATATTGTACAGATTATTCAGCTAAAGGTGTTTACTATTGTAACTGGAGTTCAGAGCAAATACACTAACTTATGAGGAGGAAGATTACTTAAGGTCATATTTAAATCTTAAAAAGTATGTTGTCTATCTACCAGTATGGGAACTTCAGTTTTGTAACTGAGGCTTTTTCATGTATTTGCACACGAAGGAATGTTTATGAAACTAAAATGACTTAAGAAAAAACCGCATGTATATGAAATAAAAGCTAGAATAAATGACTATATGCCAAAAGATAATCGTAAAAATATAACCTCACTATATACAACACAATGTGCATCCATAATTGATTTTTCTGTGCCTAAGGGAATGGCTTTCGGAATGCAAAGCACCATGATGAACTTAAAATAAATTTTGAGTGAATGCAACTGCACCCTATTTATAGAATTTTTTCCACACTCGTATCTATGAAATAGGCACCCGCCTCGCTCGCAACAGGAAAAAATAAAACATACAAGTAAAAAGTTCTGAAAAGAGAGAGAGAGAGAGAGAGAGAGAGAGAGAGAGAGAGAGAGAGAGAGAGAGTTAGTAGAAAGTGTGTGTGTGGGGGGAGGGGGTGCTTTTGTCGTAAAAATAAACAGGGCTCTTCCGGCGAGCCTCTGTCCTGCTAATAAAAGAGAATATGAAAAATCGTGCCTGAATGCAGTTTAACGTCACACACACTCACATACACATACAGATGAATGTGCAAGGAAGTGTATACGTACACAGTACCTGCAATACATTTGTGCATTTGTTTGCAGTAAAACAAGGTTGGAGAAAGAAAGCACTTTGTGCAACTCTCGTCACGAAAAGGTCATGTTTTTTAGCACTTTCAAGAATCTGATGGACTTTATATTATATATATATATATACATACATATATATATATATATATATATATATATTATATTATATATACATATATATATATATATATATATATATATATTATATATATATATATATGTGTGTGTGTGTGTGTCGTGGTGTGTGTGTGTGTGTGTGTATGTGTGTGTGTGTGTGAGTAAGTATTGTATATAACTGAATCATGAAAGTTTGGAACGTGATAAATGCATAAATAAAGGCATAAGCCACGAAGGAAAGTGAAAAACTGGAGTAGCTGCAAGATCTTTCGACTCAACGTCCTTCACTTACCAGACTGCTAAGTAAAGGACGTTGAGTTGAAAGATCTTGCAGCAACTCCAGTGTTTCACTTTCCTTCGTGGCTTATACTTTAGATATATATATATATAAATATATATATATATATATATATATATATATATATATATATATAATATATATATGTGTGTGTGTGTGTGTGTGTGTGTGGTACTGATATTCTATCTATCTATTTGTTTATCTACATATATATATATATATATATATATATATATATATATTATATATATATCAAAGGTTGATTCCCACAGAGGGCGTAATAACATGAGGTGATAAAAGTTTACTTGAATACATCTCGAGAATTCCATGATCAAATTATGCGAATGTGGCAAAGTTCTCTACCTAACATTCTACTCGGGGGCCTGATGGCTTGGTCCGTCCCGCTTACAAAATAACTGATTTGATTTGGATATATATGTTACATTAGAGCTTCACCAACTGTGTACTTTAATTATAGATCTTCCTTTGAGGGTATAGCGTAAAATTCTTACTCTTAATACTACTTAACGGTTTGTTTAAAACTATTTTAAGTTTACAAGTATTCTATATGCTAATTAAATCCATTAACAGCAATTCTGAATTTATATTCACTCTGCAAGTTAATTAGGTCCATTGACAAATTACTTGCTTGAAAACTAATTCTTTCATGAACCCCAAACAATTCTGAACAGCGCGCAAACGTTTATTCCAAACACCCTTGAAGTCTGGGAGTTTTCATTTGTGCAAGAAGTTCAATCATCCTTGAAAGAACAAAATGCGAGAACCAGACCTGAGCTCACGGCCAAGTCGTCTCCGTTATCCCGGTAAATTCGAATCAGGAGCCACCTTGCTTTCTCTCCTTTCTTCACGTCGCATCCAGGCGACGCTTGTTTTACGAGGCGATTATTAAATCCTAATTCGAAGGAGATGAGATATTTTTCCACCCCCACAACCCCCCCGGTGAAGACAACTCTCCAATCATCCACGAGTAGTTCTTCACTGACATTGCCAGCGACCTCTATCTCGATTTCTTTTCCCGTCTTGAATCGTTTTCTCTTCATTTCGAGGAGTTCGTAACTCTCTTCGCCACTTCCCTCCTATTTGCCCCTTCTTCGGAGTGAGGCCCCTCCCTCCCCCGCTATGATTGCCTATCCTTCCTCCCCTGCCACATTTCTTCCTCGTCCCTCCCTACTCCCTACCTACCAACATGTCTATCTACCTACCAGCTTACCCACCTACCTACCTACCCCAACTTCCTATCATCGCTAGCCCCTAACAATTGATATCCCTTTATCCCACCCATTAGGGGATAGCACATAAGAGGATAATATGAGAGATGGAGCCCATATCACCTCCGCCTCCCACCTAATATCACTCGCACCCACCGACTCTCTGCTCGTCTTCCTGCGTTGCCAAAATCCAACATTGGGATTTTTTTGAACCCCCTAAGAAAATGTTAGTGAGTTGTGAAGCCAACCTAAAGGGATATTTAACGAAAATCACTATATCACGTATAAGGAGCTACTGAGTTGTGAAACCAACCTAAAGGGGTATTTAACGAAGATTGCTATAGTCATGTAAAAGAAGCCTACATAATTATAAAGAATATTTTACTGCGTTTGAACTGATCGATCCCCTATTGATGTCAAACCTAAAGAGTTACTTCACGAACATTAGTGTACGTAAAAGTACATAATTATACAGTTCATTTCACTCTGCAACATTTGACTTCCTCAGAAAAACGGTTTGCCTTGTTTGTATGGTGTTTTTACGTTGCATGGAACCAGTGGTTATTCAGCAACGGGACCAACGGCTTTACATGACTCCCGAAACACGTCGAGAGTTAACTTCTAGCGCCAGAAATACACATCTCTCACACCTCAATGGAATGCCCGAGAATCGAACAGAAAAAAAGGTTCATTCAGAGAATATCACATGCCAATTCTAGAACTACTGAATAAATTACGAGCCAGAATGGAGGGGACCAAAATAAATGTCTACAGCTTTAAACGTCGCTGATCAACGCTCTCTTTTACTTAGATCTCTATAACATTAACTGTAGAGGCGAGAAAAGTGTTTCAGTTCCAGTCACGCCTCAGAAACTGGTGATCACGGATGACCGTGAGAAACTGGGTCAGGCCACGTCACATTCTGGGATTCGGCATGCTGTCACCCACCCAAAAAGAGGTCGATTCCACGGAGGTTAATGGGGTTCCGGCAGAGATTTCGGCACCTGTGTGTCTGTGCGTTTTCAGTTCTACAAATAAAAGCCTTAAGGTTGAATATTAATTGGAAAAATAGGATGCATAAAACAAATTAGACACCAGTGTATCGGGACCGACAAAGAAATAAAACTCGGTAGCGAAAAGAATTTTGAGTGAGCGAAGACCCCTGAAAAGTTACTTTCAGTGAACTCAGTTTGCAACTCATTCAAATCCTGAGTCTTGTTCTTTTTGTATCGCTTGGAATTCCTGAGACTTGAATAAGACTGAAATAAAAATACATCTAAAAATTCAACGTCACAACCTCTCCAGCAACGGCATTTTCCTCACATTTATTTAGCTCCTCAGTCATCAGAACCCAAAGAGTGTAATTATGACCGTTAGGATAACATCTTTAACTTTTCTCACATCTTTTGATAACAACATAACTATACTATTCCAAATAACTCTCACTGCAACCGTGGGATAGAACAGTACCCAGTAATTGAATTCCAGTACCTATTACTTGATGACTAGTGTACCCAACCCATAAAAAATGACGGGTTGCTTGGTTCATTTCCCTATTGCATCACACTTACTAAGTACATTATGCTCTACATTTTCTTGACAACGTGAAGCTCATCACCCTCAGACTAACAGCGTTACACACAGAAAAATAAGCATACAGCTACTCAAGGCATTTCATATGGTAAGACATCCTAGCATCTTTATTGTGGACGAGATTGAACAAATGATCCAGGACCGTTGCTTTTGGGTAAGACCAACACAAACATAAGCCAAATAAATTCCACGTCATACCAATGGGAATGAAACGTCAGCTGACCACTTTGCAGTCAATCCTAAGGAGACTCCAATCATCATCACCTTCACTTGCCTTAAAAGTAAAGAAATCAGTGCAACTGTTTCACTTGCATGCTTATGGAATGTTAAACCGTAAACACAACATGAGAAAAGGCCAGCGAAGATTAGATCAATTTTACTGCTGAATAAAAAATATATATGAACAGTATTAACTTCTATTTCTATCCTTTATTTGTCTGCTCCAATACAATCAGTATAACCTTCTCCAACGCCTCTGTCATTGTTGTTACTCTCCGTTCACTGCAAATGAATACAATGCACTTTCAAGAGATGCTCTCAGGACAAACTCAAAACCATTCGCATGTCTCGTTCAATATTATATATTTCCAGACACAATATTTCTGGAGCATTCGGAGCAATTTCTTCCATGGGATTCCAATAGCAAAACTGACCATCTGTAATGTCTGAAATAACACTTTTCTTGTCTTTACTGCTTTCCAGGAAAATGCTAAGGAAAATATACTGCGCATCTGGAAAAAGTACTTGACATTTTTCCACATGTAAAATATGAATATTTGAAGCATCCACTTAAGCATACAAACGGAGGAGATACACATATATATACTTCAGTTCCCCTTTGAAAATTGGAATCCGGAAACGAACACCATAAACGTCCAGGATACAAACAAACCCTCGACAACTGCAAAGTAGTGCAATTTTCATATTTCTAAACTTGCCCCAATGGACCAGCGTCCTTCCATTTACGGTTCCAGAGGTTGCACAACAACAACCCAAAAAAGTTTTCCCGCCAATAAGAAAGTCCGCCGGCCCTTTTGCCCACACCCACACTTATAGGCACTCACAACTTCCCGCCATGCTCAGTTTCCCGCCAAAAATTACAGCTAGGTTAATTTCCCTCGGGAGGATAGACGCTCCGAACTCTTTACGGTCCACCTTAATTGTTCTCCAGCTATTTTATTGGCCCTTTTACTGTCCGAAACACCAGATTTTGTTAAGTCTGGGGGAAAGGGGTTTCCATGTGTCGATTAAACGAAAAAATAAGAGGCCCCACCAGCGACGCCGAAAACGCTCTGGAAAGCTGCACAAACTAGACGGTAGTTGCCTCTTTGTCCTGAGTTACGTTTCGGCAATCCCATTCCGGCTGTCAGGAGCACGCCGCCTCTCACTTCCAGTTCGATCACTCGCTGCTACTTATAACTATCCATAACGTTACTTATAACTTTTTCATTGCGGTACTGACAAGTTCCCGTTGCAGTTATCCTTCTCCAGATGCTATCATTAGTGTTGCTGAAACCTTTTCCCTTTCACCAGACGCCCAGAGTGTGCTTTGGACGACCCATCGAATGGAAAGAGAGAAAATTTACGATAGAAAAAAATAACCCAATAATTTCCTCAAGGACTGAACGCAGATCCGCTTCCCCCTTTGTGCTTCAAGGAGGTTATTAACAAAAGGATTTAAAAGGCGTCGCCCAATACACTGCTGAAATGATAAAAAAAAAATAAAAAAAATAAAAAGTGTCAATTTCAGTAACGGACTGAGGGGAATTTCATCTGAAAATCTCAGGTAGAACAGTCTCGCTTTGAACTGGTAAAACGAAATGTGTAAAGAAAGGAAAGACAGACAGCAGTGCATAATAAATGTTAACGAAACGGCACACACTACTCTGTTCATAAGTCATGGAATAAATATATATATATTATATATATATATTATATATAGATATATATAAATATATATTTTACATATATATATATTTTTATATATATATATATATTTTACATATATATATATATATATATATATATATATATATAAACATAATGAGGCAAGTAATCTCTAGACAATACAAGATTGAAAAAAAAAAAAAGACCTTCGACGCTTGAAAGGAACAATCACGCCTAACGGTACTTCACTCCCATTAACTTAACAGTTCCAACGCAATACAATAGCACTGTAATAAGAGATTTTAAAGTCTCAAGGATATTCCGGAAAATCTTTTCGAGGAAAAGGGCTACGCTTAGCCTTGACTTCCGACCTGGAAATCATCAAGAACTGCCCTCCAACCTTAAGGGCACTTTTCGAACCCAAGTCGAACAGGGTACGCAGACATTGCACAAGTCATGTCATACTTATTGCACGGTTCCTTTGCTGTAATCCCTCACAAGATCACAGAATTATGAAAGAATAATATCCGATGCGACGCCAAACAGAAATGGCTCTTACCGTTGTTCACTTCGGGTACGTGCACTGAGGAACGTTGCAGAACAGATAATGGATTGTATAGTGGTTTATTTCTTCTCCTATCCTTTACTGGAATCTAAATTCAGACTGACAGAGTTCCCAACTGACCGGATATAACCTTTAATGACTTTTGGCAAATTTCAAATTCATAAAATATGAACTATTTTTAGTGTAGGTTTATAACCCATTCTTGACGATGTTCCTGCAACATAATCACAGCTAATTATAAATTTTGATAATATGAATACTATCAAAATAATAACGTCTTCCGAGAAAATGTCGAGAGATTATAAACTTACTAAAAATTGTGGCTACACAATGTCCCGTTAAATTAGAACAATAATTACGTAGAACAGTAAAACAAAAATAAACAATATGAAGCTCTGGCACAGGAACACTTACATCATTATATAGCAAATGTTTTCATTTCCTGATAATCTGTACTATCCTTTTCTATACAATTCTGTGATATATTATATATATATATATATATATATATATATATATATATATACATATATATTATATATATATATATATATATATATATCATATAATTAATATCACATATATATATTATATATATATATATATTATGTGTGTGTGTGTGTGTGTGTGCTGTGTGTGTGTGTGTGTGTATGTATAATTCTGGAAGCAATTCCCTCCAGAACCTACACGAATGTCCTCCAAAATCTCCCAGTACCTTCGATTTTCACACCAATGCGACTTAGACAGATTTCTGAACTCTTAGCCCGTTGGGCTAGTAATCAAACCCTCATAACGTCCTTCCTGGACAGAGAGAGAGAGAGAGAGAGAGTTTCCTTGTTACTGAAATAACATGAGATGTTGTTACACAATAAAGCGAGGTATGATACCAAGGTTTTTCTCAGACTTCCCACGACTAAGTTCCTTGTTGGACGAGTGGTTTTCACGCTCGCCTAACAATCCGGTGGTCCGAAGTTCGATTCTCGACTCTGCCAACGCGGAATCAGAGGAATTTATTTCTGGAGATAGAAATTCCTTTCTCGATATAATGTGGTTCGGATCCCACAATAGGCTGTAGGTCCCGTTGCTAGGTAACCAATTGGTGGCTAGCCACGTAAAAATATCTGATTCTTCGGGCCAGCCCTATGAGAGCTGTTAATCAGCTCAGTGGTCTGGTTAAACAGATATACTTAACTTTACCAACGACAAAAACGAGCGAATCAGATTGGAAAACAGTCTTGTTCTTTAAAAACGAATAATGAGAACTCCATTTCCTACACCTTTCTATTTTATATATTTCCACTTGTCCCATTCCCGAGGCTTTATGGAAAAAAAAAAGGTGGAAAAATTTTCTCCACGTTTGAACCACATCCTCTCACGTCACCGAATCTTGGCATTGTCATCATTATCGTTAAATTTAATCATTATAGTAATCATTACATAACTGATAATGAATCATAATCATCATTAATCATATTAATGATGTACAAATCAAATGAAGAATTTATTGCTAATGAATCATTATGACAATTTTTGACATTGACACAAAAAATCAAGCAGACTTTGTACAGATTGCACAAATCGAATGAAGAATTTATCGCTAATAAATCATTATAGTGATTTTTCTCATTAACATAATTACATTATGGCTAATGAATCTACTTCATCATTATTTATAAATTAACGTAATTACATTATGGCTAATAAATCTACTTCATCATTATTAATATTAACATTAAAATTTGAAGCATACCGCGTACAGACAGACTACTCTAATCGCGTACAGATAAAAATTGCATAAAAACACGAAAAGCAAACCCCTTTAGAGAAGAGTAAAAAAACCACAAAAATTACACGGGAGGTCTAATGGTGACATTTCCTTTCGAAAAGAATACAACCTAAATATATTATATCCTGGGTGGCCGACAAAGCTGGACGCCGAGGAAGTACTGACATCAATTTTCAGGGATGTCCCACTTTAGGCAGAGGTACTCTCAGAGTCGTTAGAGTGGCGGTACTGCTTAACCAATAGCCTACTTCTAGTGCCTTGGGGTCTTTGATATGCATACGAAGTTCAGAGAGAGAGAGAGAGGTAAACTTTTTTTTTGTGAAGGATAGCGGAGATCTTGTCTGGCAGCCAGCCTGTGGAACTGAAAGAGAAAAGGATCTCTCTCTCTCTCTCTCTCTCTCTCTCTCTCTCTCTCTCTCTCTCTCTCTCTCTCTCTCTCTCCGGGAGTTTTTACTTGTATGTTTAATTCTTTGCTGGTACGAACGAGGACGGTGCCTATTTGATATACACGAGTCTGGAGAAAAACTATATATATGGTGCAGTTGCATCACCCTTATTTAAAGTTCACTATGTTGCTTTTGCTTTGTATTTTCTTGTTTACGATGTTTGAGGCTTTTAAGCGTTGCGTTCATAGCCGAAAGCCATTCCCTTAAGCACAGAAAAAAATATCCTCGTGAGTGCACGAAGAATATTCTGCACTGAAAAAAATCATTCTAACCAAATAGGCCTCATTTTACTTCTTATTTCTACGTAATGTGAAATATTACAGACAAGCTAAACGCTGGTGGAAAAGTTCGTTCGTTTCATTAGTATGCAGAAGCGTTCATGTTTTCATGGGAAATGGACCCATGAGAATGAAGTTACTGGTACTTACTAAATTGCGAGTAAATACCCACGAGGGTATAAAAATAAACTAACGTTCTATCGCGCGAAGATTAAATACAAAGGTTGCTGATCAGAAAACGTCATCAAACCGATTTCAGATACGATGGATTTCCTTACTTTGTGTATGAGCCATAAACAATGTATCATAAAGGCAGACACACACACAAACACACACACACACAAGAACTAACATATACTCCGGATGGCAAAAATATATACAGCTCAAGATTTATTTACGATTCGTCATCCAAAGTAATTACTGTTCCGCGAATAACGTCATCACGCACGTCTTTTGTCAGATGAGACTGGATGGACGGTTCAGTTCTATTGGCTTTTTGCGTCTCTCTCTCTCTCTCTCTCTCTCTCTCTCTCTCTCCTCTCTCTCTCTCTCTTAAAAAAGACAATGAAACAGCCATGAAGTGGCCGTATCATGGTACGAGAGGCCATCAAGTGGATGGGAGGAGGGAGTGGGGCGGGTGGGGGAAGAGAGGAGAAGAAATACCTTTTTCCTCAAAGGGAGAAGAGGTGGAAGATGGAAGAAACGAAAACTTGTGGAAAAGATTATTTATAAGTATTATGACAGAACAGATTAAAAGAAAATAAAAAAAATCTCCAATAGAGGTAACCTCACGAAATAAGAAAATTTCCACTGAGAACAAATAAACGAAACATAAAAACTAACAAATATAAACTGAAGTAAATCAGAAAAACTAAGATAAGTGAGCACGATGCTCACAACTTCGTAAGTAAATGAACAAGTGGCTCCTGGAGACAGGAAAAACAAATTAAAATATGCTATGTTTTTTTTGGAAATCATTTAGTCTGTACTATTTAACATGCATATTATTTTTTTTTTCCTATTTTCATTCTAATGAATAAATCATAAATATCCTATCCTAAAATTCCTGTATCTTTAACTCACCACGAAACACCTCTTTCAGAGCTTTTTAGGTTCTTCCGCAGACCTTTCTTAGCCCCCCAACAAGAACAACATCAACGACAACAAAGTAGTTTTTAGGTAGTTACTCCCGAGTAAGTGAAAAAAAAAAAAAAAAAAATTAGAAAAACTGCTAAATCCAAGGTTAGTCAAAGGGAAGTCGAGTTACTCAGTATAAAAATCCCATCCCGGAGCGCGGACTTAAAACACATTATCTCCCTGACACATTACCTCTTAGGTTAGATGATGCTACCATGCTCCTCTTCTATTTTCTTTTTACAGAGCTTCGTAGATTTAAAACAAACAAAGGGGGGGGGGGGGGGGCGGCAAGAACTCTCACTCCCCAAAAGATAGACGCGCTTAAAAGGATATAAAAACGAAATGTTGTAGCCTGTTCAAAGGGTTCTGCATAATCTTTAAAAGTGCTTATGAAAACGGGCAAGCGCCTCTCGTTTACGACACCATTACGTCATTAAAAAGTTGTAAAACCAAGCCGTATGACATAAAAAATGCTGAATTTGGTGCATATATATAATTATATATATATATATATATATAGATATATATATATATATATATATTATATATACTATATATATTATATATATATATATATATATATAGATTATTATATTAATTATATATATATATATAATATAATATAATATAATATATATATATATACATATATATATATAATATATATATAGATAATATATATATATATTATATATATAATATATATATATATATATATATATTAGCTTTAATGGTGGGAGTGGAATAATTTCGATTCGAAGTCTTGGCTATCGATTCGACAAACTATTTACAACAGATTCTAAATCAGCTTATATCTCTCATGAGAGTCAACAGATAAGGCACTGAGATCTCTTTATCAAACCTAAAGGCCAGCGTAGATACACCATATCTATCATTCCCTTTGGGATAAAAGAAAATAAAACTGTAAAAATGACAAATATAGGGTATTTGTTGATTAATATTCGAAAGTATAAAAGTCACGTGTATAACTGATCAAACTCTCTCCCTCTCTCTTGCTCTACACACGCATATATATATATATATATATATATCTATATATATATATATATATATAGATATATATATATATAATATATATATATATGGGTGTGTGAATGTGTGTATATATATTTTGTGTGCGTGTTTGTATCTGAATTTAGGGGTAAATTAATCATTTTAACTTTATGTAAATCGTATATTCGCCCTTAGTAGGAAGCTACTGGATCGTTCTCTAATTTGCTTGATAATTATATTATACATAATAACACCAGAAAATTCCATGGCAGTAAAAAAATGCCTATGAAACAGCATGAGGTAAAACAAAATCTTGTATTACACTTGTTTAGAAATTAAATAAATAAAAAGTAAAACCACTCACGTCACGCTTTCTAATTTTACCAAACCACTCAGGCCTGCAAAACCGGTTAATGCAAAATGAACTACAAAAAGATTGAAGTTTTCAAGAATTAATACCGAGAATGCCAATCAAAATAATAGTTAAACACAAAATATACCAAAGAAAGAAAGCAATGAATTTCCCTATGAATGTCCTATAAATATTAATTACAAAGAAAGAAAAAAAAGAGAAACATGTCGTCAACAAATCAAGCAGCAATACCAAGCCATGCAAACAGCCACCAAATATCTTCGAAACCTGGTGGCTGAAGGCATCTCAATTCGGTTATGGCAAAAGCACCGTTTCATCTCGTTACAGCTTCCGAGATTGGATAGCGGGAGGAGGAAGGGAAAAAAAAGAAGAAGAAGAAGAAGAAGACGAAGAAGAGAACTAACGAACCTGAGGAAAAGGAGAATGGGAAAATTAGATCAGAATAAGGAAGTACAGATAGGAAGACTTATTTATGGGTTCAAGACTCAGAAAGTAGAAAGTCGGAAAGTAGAAAGTCGGATTCCCGATGATGATGAAAAGGGGAGATGGTTATGGAGAAGGAATCGAGAACCGATAAGGAGTTGAAATGGGAGAAGATACCGCGATAGAAAAAAAAATATAAAAAAAAGACTGGACATTACTAAGACGAGTGAAACCACATCGAAAATAGGACACGGTATTTAGGTTAAGAAAGGATTAAACAGTGCCGAGTCATGCAATGGGAACAGGAGCGAAATTTTTGCATGCAAAGCAATGGTTCTCCAAAGAGAAAGCTGCCTCCCGAAGGTGGCAAATACAAAGAGGTAGCCATTGCGAATAACCAACATCAAATAAGCCGGAAACCCCAAAAAGGGAAAGATCCCATAGACAATGGTGGAAAATGTATGGAGAGAAGTAACCCCACCCTCTCTCTCTCTCTCTCTCTCTCTCTCCGAAAGAGCCTCTCATAATTCCAAAGGGTGGAAAACAAAACACTGCCGAATAAAAAACACACGTGGACACAAAACCCTCGCTGACCGAGAAAAAACAAAACTCGAAAATGGGCGACAACCACCGAATAACTTTACACGAACTTTTCCAGGAAAGAAAGATAAAAAAAAAAAAAGAGAGATAACTCTACAACAAAACATCTAAAATAAACACTGAAACAACACTGGACATGCATCGAGGTCAAAGGAGAAAGATGCTGGCGCTCAGATTCCCAAACAACATAGTGAAAATAAAAAGCTTATAAAAAATCTTAAAAATATATAGAGATTTGAAATATCAGGTGGAAGGTCAAACCAAACTTTGGATCGTTATTTGATACATACATCTCTTTAATGTCATTACAAGCAAAGCGCTTTGAACTACCAGAATAAGCATGAAGAAACGGGATACGTTATATGCTCCTAACTTTGAAATAGACATCCAATATAAAAGAGCACTGAAATGTGCTATCCTATAAATAGCTCATAAATTGAACACCGTTTGGAAATGTCATCTTAAAGACGATCATCTCTAAAATTCTCCAAGACCAAAACCGTATTTACTATGCTCAACCCTCTGATGTCAATAAGACATTGACTTGATTAATCCGATACCTATTTAATCAATAAATTACTTGATTAACCGTTATTTAGACAACCAAAAAGAGTCCTTAACCCATTTATATTTAATCAATAAAGAACCTGATTAACCGTTGTTTACACAAAAATGTGTCCTTAACGCTTCTCAAACAGGAGCTGTGGCCAGCAACTTAAATAAGAAAAAAAAAGATAACGTTAATGATTAGGAAAAAAAAACCATCGTCACTACGCATAACATTAAATATATTTAATCTGACAACAGTAAGGAAGAACTGTCTGAGCAAGCAACAACAACAAAAAAATAAATAAAATAAAACAAAATAAAAGGCGTCCTTGCTCAACCCCTCATTAGGCAAGGAGTCGCCGAACTCAGCTCAGTGACCTTGGAAGCAAAAATAGCCCGATGGAAATCCCTTGCTGACGCGTCCCTGTATAAAAAAAAAAAAAAAAAAAAAAAAAAAAAAAAAAAAGAGCGCATTGCTTCAGAAATAAAAGCAACATCGAAGAAAACAATACATCCGCGCGTCTCTGTACTATGGCATGAAGTTCCACAGGGTCTCAAAGCCCCAACCATAAGGAACCCAAGATCGATCCCACAGGGAGAAATGTCATCGGAGCCATTTCCTGGTGAACTCATTTTGCCAACACTGGGCAAAGCAATGGGTTAAATATCTAGTGGTCACAAGTCCCCGGAGGGTAGTAGCTTGGGTGTAGAGGTAGCAACCTCATGCTTAGCCCTGCAAGGTTAACATTCCTTTGAATTGTCCTTGAGGGGTAGCTTATATACATATATATATATATATATATATATATATATATATATATATATATATATAATATATATATATGTAATATATCTATATATATATATATATATATTATATATAATATATATATAAGTATATTATACTAATACGGGCAGATCTCTGGATGAAGCATCACTACCATCAAGATAGGGAAACGAAATATATTAACCGATTGTGTTTGAGATGATTATTAAGGACTGCCAAGTGTCAATGAACCACATGCATCCTTCCTTCGAAAGTGTGTGTGTGTGCGCGTGTGCGTGTGAAAGCATGGAAGCTGGGCGCCTATCTTTCACGTGATTCCAAAACGCATTGTATATAAAGAGAAAAAAAACTTGGAAAATAAAGCACTTATCAACCTTCCCCCCGAGCGCCCCCCCCCCTTCCCCGTCCCCACATTAGAGCCTCCGTCCTGGATAAACACAGCAGCAGCACACTGATATCGAATGATAATGACAATGTAATTATAAGGAACGTTTCTCTCAGACCTGCTCCCAATCCGCCTCCGCCAAAAACAATTAACGTTGGGACGACCGAGACAGAAAATAGAGAGAGAGAGACACCTCTCTCTCTCTCTCTCTCTCTCTCTCTCTCTCTCTCCTCTCTCTAGATATGCAGGCTTCCACGTAATAACGTTATTTCGCAACCCGTTGAAAATTATGAAGATGTACAAGGATTCGTGCCCTAACGCAAGGGAGAGGCGATATTGGTTTTTAAGTGAAAGGACAGGGGAAGAGAAGGGCTTTGGGGTGGGGGGGTGGGGGGGGGACGAAGGAAGTCGGTGAAGGGAGTTTGGGACGTAAGGAGAATCAGTAAAGGGCGAAGAAAATAGAAAGGAGAACAGGAATAACTAACAAAGGTCAAATGCATTATATACACAGTATGAATCTAAGAAGTGGTCGCTTATGTATAGTAATAATGTAAAAGCACAAAGAAAAGAAAGAAATAATGTAAACAGTGAGATGTTTATCAAGCAAAGATAATATGAAAGTAAAAGAAATGGCATAAAATACATGATTTACTGTCAACGCACTAAGGAAAATGAACAGGATTTATCTGACGAGAGAATCTTAATACAACAGGAAAGGGCTTCCTGAACCAGCAGTAAATTATACCAGATAACTTAAAGTGGGCAAGGACATGAAATATGTGACACTAGTCACATACATATCTCATTAAATTTATCTTCCTTGACAGGCATGCACGACTTTACTCAAAATTTAATGAAACAGAGCCAATCTACAAAACGAAGAACCCAAGCGGACTGGAAAAGTCAACGCACACAGAACTTTCTTAAAAAAAAAAAAAAAAAAAAAAAAATTAGAATAAGCGAAACTTTTTTTAAAGTTGCATTATTGACTCATAAAAAAATTCTATTGAATATTATATATATATTCCGTGAATAGTTTCTGGTTTGTCATCGTTTACATACTAATACACACACACATATGCAAAATGAGAAGATTAGTTGTGTCATTCTGAACATAAAATCAAATGATAAGTCATCAATACAGAAACCATTTTTAACCAGAATAAATATAGAACATTAGAGACTTAAGGCTTATCACTCACTAAGTCTTTCGGTTTCAGATAATAAAATATTCTAGAGACACAGGTTCATTATATCAAAGCCAGCTCTCAATCCACAAACCCGAGCATATCACGTCAAAAACCAACTAAGTACATGATGCTAAAGCCTGAATATGAAAGAAAAGATCCCAACGTCCTTTCAGCAATTTTGCTAAGCTTATCGGCTTAAGTTCTACAACAAAAGCCGCACCTTGATATTATACTCCATATTGGATATCGAAGACTTCGATCCCGTATAATATTCATTCACTAACTGGGGAAAAAAAAAAAAAAAAAAAAAAGCAAATCCCATAAGAGCCTATGGGAGATTGTGTTCTTCCAGGACACAAATTTCACACGGAAATTTCCAGGAGAAGTATACAGCACTTGAGGGAAAGTTCTTTGTTTCTTCTTCGCATTCTTTCCAGGCCGCAGAAGACGCTGATGAAATTCCAGCCGCAGACCGGCGTGCTTCATCGGGATCTTTCTCGCTTTCGCTTATTTCAAATCAGATTATCGTAAGGGTACTGGCGCCCCCCCCCCCCCCCCCCGCCCCGGTTCTTTCTTCGCCAATCATGCGGATGACTTACCCGATCTAGATACAACTTTTACGTGGTATCGAAGCGTGAGTTTCATTTTTAGTCATTATTTAATTTTTTTGGGGGGTGGGGGGAGGGGTCGTCGTCCTCTCTTTCGCACACCACCTAGCAACCAACGACCACTTCAGTCGCCTCCACTACAAGTTATGGCCGCCCTTCTCAAGAACCTCAAAGTAATCCAGAAGTACAGAAGCGACCTCCTTTTTTTCTTCTTCTTCTAATCAAGTTCCCACCCTCCGTTCCATCTCCTACACCCCTGTCCCTCCTTCACCTGACACCACCTCCTCCCCTTCCAACCCCCCTCCACTTCCAGCCACCATCTGCAACCATGTTAACCTTCTGGGAGCCATTCACACAAAACTCCTTCTCTTCTCCTAGGTCGGAGAAGTAAACTTGGGCTATTGCTACTGAAACTCCTGCTACTGGTTCGTTCTGCTTCTGCTGTTGATTCTGCTGCTGCTGCTTGAGAGGGAGGTTTTGGTTAACTGAACTCGATTAGGCAAATAGGAAGAAGTTAACGCTTACGACAAGAAGAATGTTTACAGCCAATGAAAGTTGGTCAGCCCTCAGCCATCCTTTCCCTCTCCCAACGCCACCTCCACCCCCCAACCTCCTCCAATCCCTCGCACACTCCTTCCTGAGTTTCCACCTCCTTCTGCTACTTCCACTTCCGTCTCCCTCCTCTCTCCCAGCTCCTTTACTTAGTCCTCCTTCTCTTCTACCAGATGGCTGATAGGGTCATCCATCATGCAAAGGCGAATATCCTAACGGAAAATCCTGCTGCAGAGACTGAGCGACTCTTCTTCCCTCACGGTCGGTAATGACATGCAGGTGTACAGAGAGAGAGAGAGAGAGAGGAAGGTGTCCAATGAAATTGGGTCATTAAGCTTAGGGAGCCAATGAGTAATGAAAAATGAGTAATGACGAGTATAAGTTCGGTACACGGAATCGATAAATCGTCGAGGGGGACCCAATACGCCGTCGATAATTATCAGCTTGAAATATTTATAACGCTGACGGGGTAGCGGGAAGAAGCAGAGCTTCGAATAATGCCGTGCAATTGGAACTTGCAATTATCTGGAATCGACGAGGACACTAACTGGAATTAGGTAACAAACACAACGAGGGGAAACATTCCTACAATTTTGGCCCAGAGAGAGAGAGAGAGAGAGAGAGAGAGAGAGAGAGAGAGAGAGAGAGAGAGAGAGATGTGCTTACGTACTGTAAAATTCCAACAGAAGCATTAGGAATTAGGCCCAAGTTACTCCTATCTCTTTAAAACCTTGGAAATTTCTACGGAAATTACAAGGGCCTTTGAGCTGTTTCGATGGAGAGAGAGAGAGAGAGAGAGAGAGAGAGAGGGTACTACTTAAAGATAAACTTGAATTGATGGATGGTATCATATTGCTGACGATATTTCACGACGGGGCTGATCAAGGCGATTAATCAGTGACTCAGAAACCATATTAATCACGAGAATCCTCATTACCCTTATCTCTCTCTCTCTCTCTCTCTCTCTCTCTCTCTCTCTCTCTCTCACTGTTTAGTGATTGGCCTTCCGCTTAACCCCTTCCTTCTCTCTGCTCTCTCTCTCTCTCTTCTCTCTCTCTCTCTTCTCGCTCTCTCTCTTCTTTATGATCTGTTTATTTTCCGTTTTTACCTCATTCTGCCAAAGCATCTTTCATTATTTCCCGTTATTTCTTATCGCTTCTTCTTGAGTTTTCTTCCCCCTCTACTCCTCTCTCTCTCCATCGCCTCTCTCCTCTCTCTCTCTCTCTTTCTCTCTTTTCTCTCTCTCACTGGTTATATGTGCCTTCCGCTTTAACCCCTACTCTCTCTCTCTCTCTCTGTTTTCCGTTTTACCTATCTGCAAGATCTTTCATTTCCTTTCTATCGCTTCTTCTTGAGTTTTCCTCCCCCTCCTTCTCTTTCTCTTCTTTCTTCTCATTCTTCTACCGACCCCTTTTCATTTCTTTTATTTATCCTCCTTTTACCACTTATTTTATTCTTCCTCAGGCGGGAATCCCTTTCATCACGACACGTTCCCGTCTTAGGAGGCCCCGCTCCCTGTCACGTGTTTCATTCAGTTCCGATTTCACTCCCTTCCGCCGGGTGCACTTTCTCTCTCTCTCTCTCTCTCTCTCTCTCTCTCTCTCTCTCTCTCAGGCCACTTTCTACACTTTTCGTGCAAAAGTAGAATTCAAATTTCTGGAGGTGTTTTTTGCATGAAAAAATATTTTCACTTTTTATAAATCTGTTTTTTTTTTAAGCTAATTTCTCCTTCCTAAAACTTTAAAAATCGTGAAAACTCCAATTATTTATCGTTCATAAAATTCTTTTCTCTTTTAATAAACTCTGAATGCGCTTCAGTTTTTTGACAGAATATCCTTTCCCCAGGAAATAACTCATAAAATAAATAAAAACTGACTGACGACGTAAAGGTTAACTGGTCAAAACAAATAAGAAAAAATCAACATACAAGTCTTGGCACACAATCACTTGAGCATCGTAAAGTATAATATGGATTGCATATACTTGTATGTATAATGCATGGCTGAAAATGGCAATCTGCACACACGCATATGTATACTTGTGAATATAGCCAACCATGTATAATTGCAAAAATTATTATGATATATATATTATATATATATATATATTATATATATATATATATATATAATATGTACTAAAAATTTATATTAATTTACCCCAACACTTTAAAAGCTTACATAAGGGGGCATTGTCTCCATAAATATTAGGGTATATATATATATATATCAAGTATAGGGAGACTAAAGACATGAAGAACTTGCCAGGGAGAATTAACAACGTTAAATAAAAAAGTGAGACTTCAAGGAGAGAGAGAGAAGAGAGAGAGAGAGAGAGAGAGAGAGAGAGAGAGAGAGAGATATGCCATTCAAGTAGTTAAGACTTCAAGAGCTCATTCAAGTTTTACTTGGAATTAGTTAAGACTTAAAAAGTTCAACCAAGGCTTAATTTGAATTCGCGGGGAAAGCAAAAGTTCTCCTACCGAAAAAAAAGAGAAAGAGAGAAATAAAATCTTTAATAGTTGCCGGGCAAGATAAGAATTTTAAAGACCCTCCCTATCCTTCACCCCCACACCCCAAATCCATAGAAATCCACCAACCAAAACGGGAAAGTTTCAAGATATCAAAATCCCTTGAAACTAAACCGCGCTTCCCCCCATCTCCAATCTCAACCCCCTGCCCCCACCCCCCATAAAGAAAAAAGAAAACCCTGTACGTAATTTGAAGTATGATGAAAGACAGGAGGGGAAAAATAAAACCTTGTCTTTCAAAGGTATCTCATTATAGTACACACGAAGTTTAACGGATTCTGGAAACGCGTCGCTCCCGGGCGTTTATACCCCACGACGACGCTAAGGAAGAGAGGAAGAAAGAGGAAGATCAAGAAAAAATAGCGAAGAGTAAGAAGAGGAGGAGGAGAGAGAGAGAGAGAGAGAGAGAGAGAGAGAGAGAGAGAGAGAGAGAGAGAGAGGAATGCAAAAACAGGAGGAAGACTTTCCGAGAATTTTCAATCTCGCAATTTTGATACTGGAGACTAAAGACGATGAAGAACTTGCCAGGGAGAATTATTTTAGCTCAGGGACCAAAGAAGAATTTATTACATTATGCCAAGAGCAATGCTTTTGAGATACAGGGCTGCTCTGCAATGAAAAGACAAACGACAGGGTATCCATGGTACATACCTGATACTCAACAAAAACTTTCAATGTAGTATATTGTACAAGGCGTAAGAACATACCCAACCACTCGCCCACACATTCATGTGAGAATACATACATACATACATACATACATACATACATACATACATACATAACATAGACACACACACACACACACATATATATATATATATATATATATATATATAAAGAGAGAGAGAGAGAGAGAGAGAGAGAGAAGGGGGGGGGGGCAGATGCAAGCAGAACTGAGCGATGCCCGAAGAGGCAGCCACCTTGAAATAACCTGAGGCATCAAAGAGGTCGATCCAGGACGGAGATGGAAATCACATCGAACACCGGAAGGAAGCTGCAGATTCAGAAGCGAAAATGACGCGTGCCCAATGAATTCCATCAGCGGGGAATAAAAGAATACATGAATACTGGGCTTACGCATTGAATATGGCACTTGGACATAAGGGGCAACTCAAAGCAAATGAGCTGCAGTAGGATGGGGGGGTGGCGGGAGGGGATGACTACCTGCAGTATTTTCCGCGTGGCACACTGCAGACAGTGTTGAAGCCCTTAGACCTCCAGCCGTATTGCTTTCTGCAATAGAATTTTCATCCTTTGCATTTTCTGTTCCTAACTCGCTGGCCAACTCTTTTAACTTTATCTTTTCCCAATTTTCTCCTTTCATTTCAGAACACCTCCTTCGACTGCGACTTAGTGCGTTGTAAAACTATTGTACAAAATACTATATAATATGAGCCATGAGAATTGTACTGAACAGTCTACAACTATAAAATCTAGAGCTAGGCACGAAAATGCAATGTAAATATACAATCAGGTCTCGTTATTTTACCCCAAAAGCAAATTACACAATGACAACAGAATCAATGGTGTAACGGAGATATAAATATTTTTGGTTAGGCCTTACATACCTCTGTTAGATTTTTAAAACACTACTGTTTCGTACAATAAAATAAACTAATATTATCTGATTTTAATTAACACTGCGTTCTTGCAGTATCTTTACATAAGTATATTTATCTGCGATGAATCTCAGATATCATCTGACAAAATTTCATCTCTTCATCTGTCCTTTTCTTTTTTATTCTTAACTGCTTAATTAATTTCCATATGCTTCTTTTAAACATATGTGCTCTTGGGGTGTATTCTTGAGAAGCCCCTTTACAAAACTGCAATCAATTCTTCTGTAAGATTTAAATAAATGATTCGCTACAATCCTCGACAAAGGTTCAGTGGCTGAGGGGCCCATCTAGCTGGTGACCTCGACCATGG
>NC_061107.1:94783913-94788913 GCF_015104395.2 Macrobrachium nipponense
CAAGCAGTACTCCATTTGTATCCTAACTGAATTCTGGGAACCTAGGCACGTGCCAGAAGGGAATCCATAATGGAACAAGGATATTGATGTCACCAGATTGTTGGTTTAACGTGTGTGTGTGTTTGTGTGTGTGTGGGTGTGTCTCTGTACGCGTCGAGTGTGTGTAGGAGTGAGCCAAAGTGTACAGAGTATATAACGTCACAGCCTTTACCTAGTGGTTCTAGAAGCCTTATATCCACAAGTTTTATAATAAAATCTATAAACGGAGTGTAAATTGCGGAATAATAATAATAATAATAATAATAATAATAATAATAATAATAATAATAATAATAATAATAATACGTTTTTATATTATAAGAAAAACCCATCTATTGGAGATAACAGAATTTAGAGATCTCAGGAGAATGAAAGGAATAAACACGGAAATAAAGAAATTCAATAGAAAATATGGAAAATGAAGGCGAGCCCATAAGAGGTAAAAAGGAAAGGAAGACTTCTGGAAACAGAATACTCTTTTTTTTTCCTCTTTTTACTGTAGGTTTAAGTCCCGGACCCTGAAAATTAGGTCACCCTTCTTTCCCTATAAGCGTAATTAAAAATTTCTCGACAATATGCTTATTTGAAAATAAAAATCAATATACAGGGTAGGACAACATCCAACTTACCAAAGATTAATCAGACGACTTCTGTGGAATAGATGGGAGATAAAGATACGCATATTCCTGCAACTTTTTTAAAACCCCTTCTCTTTAAACAACTTCAATCCTCCTCCTCCTCCTCCTCCTCCTCCTCCCCCCTACAGACCGCCACCTACACCTCTCTTCTCGAGCCCAGAAACCGTCTCGAAGCTCTAACCCGTTAAAGAGTTAACTAACTTAACTTAGTAACTTAGACTCGCTCATCCAAGTTTCCTGACTGCATTAAACGAACCCAAAATTCTAAAGAGGACCGAAGACCAGAGGTGGGGGCTGCTTCACCTTACACAGACTTTTCATTAACAGGCCAACAATCGTTAGTAAAACCTAATACGTAACTAAATATGACTTCTAAAGGAAAGATATATTACTTTTCCTTAAAAGTGATCATCAACTACATGACCAATACACGCGTGTTTGTTCGAGAAGACGAACAGACATAAAGTTATTTAATCAAAACAATTGTTCGTCGTCTCAATTCAGGTACCAAGAAATCTCCCTTGCTTGCTCTACTAGTCCATATCTCCGCCCATACATGACAATACGGATTGCCAAGGGCGTCCAATTTTTTTTTTTTTTTTTTTTTTTTTTTTTTTTTTTTCGAATTCAGTCTTAAGGCAATTAGCGCTACTAGACTTGTCAAGGCCGTCGGGTACTTCTATTCCAGTGACAGTGATCGGGCATTTGATGAATAAATAGGGGTAAAAAAAAATAACATGCTAAAATGTCAGCGACGTCTTTCGGTAGTCCCTTGCATGAACTTCGATCGCGTTCCCGAAAGAAGACGCCGCACTGTTTGGTATTATTTCGGTAAATTGACCCAAGAGAGACACTCCTCCGGATAAATGGGATGAAAGCATATCTTTCTAAGAACGGGAACGAATGAAAATGACGAACAACGTACAAGAAGAGGAAATGGGCCAGATCCACTTGATAGTTCAAGATTCCGTTCAGCGAAGAAATCCTTCGGGTGCGACAGGTATCCTGGAGGACACAGCGAGGACCAGTTTCTAGATGGCTTCCAGCATCCTGGGCTCCAGCGGGAGGTGTCCCCCCACCCCAGGTTTCTGTTACCCAGTTGCAGTCGTTTCGTCTGCTACTTCCACTCTTCTTTTCGATAAACTCTCACGCAACCCACACGGAAGGTAATTTAAAAGATAAAATAACTGTCACGACTCAGCATTTCAATCCTTGTAAGTCCCATCCTACGGCAGGTTACCTAACATCATTCTTATTCATGCTTTTTTTTTTATTATTCGTTCAAATGTGCAACCATGTGGCTCGCCATATTTTAACTATACTTACGTAATACCGTCTTCGTTGCTCAGGCGTCGATGACCGTCGTTGCTGCAAAGCTAGTCTTATAATTAAATCAATAAATCAGCGCTGTGTTACAGAGTTGTCATCAAAGCTTATCATAATGTTGCATTGTTATCCACTTTTTTTATAACTTTCGTGATTCATTTTAATCCTATTCATTGTACTTTTGTTTTGTTGACGAACTGACTCCTTCAGTTTTGCAATTATGGCTATGACTTTATTTTTATTATTTTCTAACAGTATTTTCACATTTTCGAAGTCTATATTCTGCCTTTAGGAACCTTTTTACTTGTTGGTATTCAGATTTTTATTTTTCTTATCTAGCTTTTTCATATTATCTTTTCTCGCAAGTTTCTTCGGCATTCCACACTAGACTTTCAATTTTCTTTTATGGTCAGTTGTCATAAACGTTAACTGACACTCAAATTAACTGATGACTCCTTGACAAAGAACGACGAATTATCCTTCCACAGAAGTAGATTTATTGCAATACACATTTGTTGAACCCAAACAATGAAATATGGCCGTGTACACCGTTCTGCGAATTACATATTTGATAACGACATACTACGAACTTGTTACCCTCACATGACGTGCCATGTACTAGGCAGCTCTGATGGTGACATGCTATGAAAGACCTTCAGTTCTGACGAACTGTGAACTAACCATTTGGTGATGACACTGCATTATGAATCGGCATACTTTCTAAAGCTGCTATCGCGCTGTGCAAATGATAAATTTCTTTCTAAAAGCGAGAGGGTATTTTTGGTAACAAAAACGAAGCCATTTTATCTATCAGCACGTTTAATGTCTCGCTAAGCTTCCATGAAATAAAAATGGGTGTTGTCTGTCGGTTAAGGGTAACAAATGACCTCATTCGTCGCTGGAATATTAACATCGAGAAAAGCTGAACGTATTCATCGGTGAAAAACGACGCCAAATGAGCGACAGCCGCCATTAGTAGGTGATAAATTCTTCTACTGATCGGAAAGGAAGTCATTCATTACTCTAATCGAAGGTATTGTCAATTAATTGCCGAATAGCAGACGATAATTTGCATAACAGGCCAGATAAATCACGAGGATTGCAGCGATGGAGATAAAATGCAAAGCCATTTGCTAGCACACGAGGATGACCACAAAGGCATACACTGATAGAGCATCACAGAGACATAAACATCACGTGAGATAGCAATGGCTTACATAGGAACTGAAACAGCATCGGTGAACTACATCACGAGCGAGACAACAGAAACGTCATACATTGACAGCTAAGAAAAACGTCATTGAGTTTCTGCAATGGGATTGGAGATGGTAATAACAAATACTAGCGAGACAGCAGCAACAAACATCAGGGGTAAGTGTCACGACACTTGGGTGAGATGAGATGGCAACAAAGAAGCACAAGTAAAATCGGACAGACACTCAGTCGCCACAAAAGCAAAGACATTTTCCACATTACAAGCCAGAGAGCATCATCCAGTAAGGCTTTCACGTCTGCAATAGCAGTGTTTACATCAAAACTGAGAAGATCTCGGCCCACACACCCACCGATTGATACAACAACAGCAACCCAAAGTCGTGAGCGAGACAGCAACAGAAACAGCAACATCACGCACCACAGTAAAACAGCGATAGAGCAAACAGCGGCATACTCCGCCCCAAAGATATCTAAGGCAATTTTATTATAACTGGTTCACTTAAGGTAGATTCTTGGATGAGCCCCTATGCTTACGAGACGTTTGTTGGGCGGCCGTTGATTGGCTGGTACCAGGAGTTGGGCAGCTCCCAGCCAATCAGCGGCCTCTAAACGAACGTCTCGTAGGCATAGGGCTAACCCAAGATTCTACCTTAAGTGAACTACTAGCTATAGTTGTTCATTTCCGTGCTAACGAATTCATAAGGAAATCAGTGGCGCCTGCAGACGCCATCAAACGATATGGATCCGTCTTAGCAACCTTCCAAACACTTGCCAACGCAACGCTGCTTGATCGATAAGTAACGTCGCCCAGATCTAAATCGCAGCTTTCTTTTAACTTTGTTATTTTGTTTAAAAGACACTTGCTGAGTAACTAAATCGTACTCTTCTTTTTTTGCTGTTGTTATGATTAAAATACTTATTAAGTAACAGGGAGAGAGAAAGGGATGGATATATTTGAAGATAAATGTAGAGAACAAGAATTTCAGGCAAATATTATAATTGACAGAAAATACACTTCTGACACACGATGCAAGCGTACAATTGTCTGATAGATCGATCGAGAGAGAGAGAGAGAGAGAGAGAGAGAGAGATCATAAATATAAAGTAGATAACACATAGCACTATAAAACGCAGATATAACCAGTCAATATATAGTACTTCACACATGTCAAAATCACTTTACGCTTTACGCTTTACGCTTCTTGAAGCTATTTTCATTTCATCATGAATAGAGAGAGAGAGAGAGAGAGAGAGAGAGAGAGAGAGAGAGAGAGAGAGCCCTGACTGCATGAGGCTGAACTGCGTCGCACGACTATGAAATTAACATTTCTCTCTGTGTGACATTAAGCTCCAGGAGTCCAAACGAGGTCGCCTAACTAAAAATAATAGCAACGGAGCAGGGATTAAGGTGGCCACCATATTGCCCGCCGAGGAGCACTGGATTTTTCACATTCAATATTGTGTACCTGGCTCTTCCTGAATTTTTAAGTCTTGGAAGAGAGGCCACAAATGCAGTTGATGATTTTCCCCTGAGGCACATGACGGTATTGGCGATTTCGACAAGTTACTGTGAGCAAGTGTCATGGAATATGCTTTCCTGCCAATATTTTTAAACAAGGGAGAATTTGGTTTAAAGTCAAGGCACATCCTTAACCAACTAATATGTAATTGTTTAAGATTAATGGTTAACGTTTTCACTTGTAGTTCTAGTAATAATAATAATAATAATAATAATAATAATAATAATAATAATAATAATAATAATAATAATAATAATAATAA
>NC_061107.1:94791413-94793913 GCF_015104395.2 Macrobrachium nipponense
TCACTCTCACTCTCAACCTGATTCTGCAAAAACCTGTTACCCGTGTCCAGCTCCACACCCCCCCCCCACCCCCCCACACACACATCACCCCCACAGACACCAGCATAGTAACCTAAATCTTGGCAGCCCGCGGGTACTTCAAGCGGCGCTGTACCATGGCCACCGAGATTACGAGTAGTCTCCGTCTGTTCTATCGGGCGGGGGGGGGGGTGGGGGGGGGGGGGGGGGGGTAGGGGCGTGTTATGGTCAGTTTTTCCCCTACCTGTAAAGAGCAAGACAAAAATAAAAAGGAGGGGGGGGGGGGGAGAAGGAAGAAGTTACCGCTACATCATCGGAGATAGATACTGCAGCTTTCCAAAAGACCAGGGCAACACCCGCATGCTAAGGCCGGAGAGGAGGACCGTTAGCGGTGGAAAAGTAAAAGGAATATCGAGGAAGAATATGATGATGGTTAGGAGTAGCAATGGGCCTGAGGGCGAGTGAGGATGGATGGGGGAGGGGAGGATGGGGGGGAGGGGGGGAGGGGGGAGAAAAGAGTTGGCACGAGCAAGCTTGAAAAGACCTTGCGTCGCCCATCCAGCCTCCTCAGCCTTTCTATGACCTTCGAGGGAGATGCGATCACCTCGCAGGCCAAGAGATGGTTGTGGCACCTTCTAAAGGCTATCTTTAACCCCCTCCATCACCTCCTCCTTCCCCAACTCCTATCGCCTCACCAGGTACCTGGGGTTCCTGTTGCACTTTCTCGTGCCACAATTTTTCCAGCTGGTCATCCTCCTCCTTCTATGCACGTTCCTTCTCCACATCCTTATGCTCGTCCATTAACTCATCCGATGCAACTTTCGCGTTCCTACCGCTATGCCCACAGCTTTTCGCCCTTCAACCCCTCGGCGTCAAATGTCATAGTAGCTGCGGTGGCCGATTTCTTAATATAATCAACACTCCTTCAGTTCCTCAATTGTAAGTTTCCATTCATCTTCTGGTTGCATGCCACCTCCCCACTTTCTCCAGTTCTCAACTCCATGCCATCAACTGTTCCGGCAAATGAGATGCCAGCGCTCACTCTACCTGTGTTCAGAATCTGTTGTGGTTAACAGCAAAAAACGTTTGAAAATGTCACATTTAAAAAACGGGTAGTAGTTCCTTGGAGACCTTTAATTAGCCACACACTGCGGGACGACTATAACAGGCGGGTTTGGGAAGGGATATAGAAGCCTCTTGCGTACCAGAAGGCCACTAATGGTGTAATCTCTCAAGCAGATTCCGTGGCAATGATAATTAGAGGAATAAAATAAGTAAATATTATTAATAGAAACCGTCCAGGATATTTGTCCTTCACAAATAAGATCTTGTTGGGAAATGATAATTAGACCTGTAGCACAAAACCCTTCACAGTTTCTGCTCATTATTCACGACAATCGTTCCAGAGGAACAAAAAAAATGATAAAAAGACGGGTAGCTCCAAGGCTACCTACTGAAATAAAAGTAAAAAAAAAAAAATAGAGATATATAAACTGACGATGTCATTAGCAATTCAATCAGCCCTACCAAAAGCTATAAAAGCTAAAACGTCAGCCCGAATCCACATAATACATCCAAAGTTGCGGAAGCGAGGAACATTAGGGATTAAGGTTCAGCCTTAATAAGAATCAAACTCGGTAAGAGTTTATCATTTGAGAGAGAGAGAGAGAGTTGTATGAGGGCATCAACTAACGTCTATCAATCCGTCAACCAAGATGAGAGACTGATTGATTTACAACATAAAGAAACGTAACTAATAATAATGGACGCAAAGAAAGAGAGAGAGAGAGAGAGAGAGAGAGAGAGAGAGAGAGAGAGAGAGAGAGAGAGAGAGATGCATAGCACCCTAGAGATTTCCAAGATACATAACGCCCACCTCACAAAGGGAGAAAGAGGCATCTGAGGAAGAGGGGCAGACGCCTCAATTCCCCCTGATGGAAGATGGATTCCCTCACACACACAGGAGGAAGGAAGTCAAGGTAAGAAAATTAGACAAACAAACAAGAAGCGAACAAGCCTTTACAAACATAAATACAAACATAAACGATATCGAGGTCGAAATATGATGACGCAATCCATAAACAATGACAACAATGGAGGACCTATGTACACTTACTGCACTATCAGCAAACGCAAACTTCTTGTGTACTCAGAGAAGGCCTTACGACAGAGAGAGAGAGAGAGAGAGAGAGAGAGAGAGAGAGAGAGAGAGAGAGCGAGAGCGAGAGAGAGAGAGCGTGCCCTTCATAAAAAAATTTCTACTGTAACAAATGGGAAAGGGAGAGAGATTTATGAATTGTTTGAATCCGGGAGTAAGAGTTGCATCATCGAGACCCTCTCTCATTCAGACCAAGTAGTACAGATGATTAATGTAAATTATTTCTGTGTCTCAGCACACATCATCTACGACCCACAACAGTCGATTAACACCAGGTACATGAATACTTCACTGGTCACCAAGGGATACTGAATTTTTAGGATA
>NC_061107.1:94801413-94818913 GCF_015104395.2 Macrobrachium nipponense
CACCGCTCGCTTAAGCGCGACCAATTTATGCAACGATCACACTGGGTCACCTGATTACTGCAAGCCGAAATGAATGGGAAAAGGTCATTTAAAAAATATGCGCTTCAGTCAGCGGCAGTTTCGCGAGAAATTAGGAAGAAATGGCGTACAGAATTACTGTTATAGAAACATTTGAAGGCACACACACATATAATATATGAGTAGAGTACTGATATATTCAAATATAATATACTCATGCTCTGATAAAACACAAAATGTTAACATTTTACCTTAAGAATGAAGGTCTATCTCTATCTCTCTGAAATTCATGTATTTTCTGAAACCATAAATTTTAAGTTCATTAACATCCATACATACCATACACATAAAATTTAAAAATTCAGTTTATGTGTACGTACGATCATCGAGCCCACTCAAATAGATGAACACACCCATCTGCAACTTTTCACAAAGAATTTGGTGCGGTGCATTACATTTTGCAAGGACGTTGCTTTCCAGGCCAATATTTCAATTTATAGAATTTCGGACTCGGAACTGTGAAGCCCTGAATCGGCAAAACCAGGAGAACCATGCCTTCATAACTCAACTGAAAAACAGATTTACAGACTAATATATGCAATCCCAAAAACCAACACTTTCCAGACATTTCTTGCGTCTATGTCGTGGGTTTCTGCCATTTGCGTTTTTAAATATCCGACCTCCCGCCGCCCCCCACCCCCCCCCCCCTTCTTTTTTTTTTCTGGGAACTGCAACAGATACTGTATATTTCCGTAAAGAAAACTCCCTATATGTGGACGGGATCAGATATTTGAAATAGGAGCAAGGGCTCAATTTAATTACACGGTTCCAGTCGTTTTAAAAATGATTTACTATACCATCGCATGAGAGAGAGAGAGAGAGAGAGAGAGAGAGAGAAGCATTCTATGGACTGAGGAGTGCCAGGTGCCGAGCATATGCTCCGGAGAGGCGCGTTGCAACCGTTCTGAATTCTCTAACCACTAATGACTACGTACACTCCCAAGTTCCCGAGTAAATCTTGTAAACACAGAGCCTATTTTGGTTACAAGTCTGGGCTGTGTTGCTGGTTCACGAATGGTTGGTTGGTCGACATGAAAGGGGTACTATTACTATAGACAGTCTTTGCTATAAATATGGAATATACGTAGCAGTTCGCTCTACAATTTGGATTCACTTTCTATAGCTTGCGTTTTATGAAGGTGACTTCAAAGGTATGGAATAATAAGAATAATAATAATAATAATAATAATAATAATAATAATAATAATAAAATAATATGAAGGTAGGAGACCCTCTCTCAAACATGTTTTGTTAAAGAGGATGGCAGCCAGCCTCTTTAAAAAAAAAAAAAAAAAAAAAAAAAATAATAATAATAATATAAATAATAATAATAATAATTAATAATAATAAATATAAAATAATAATAATAATAATAATAATGGAGAAACAAATCCACAGTTATATATGGGCACATATTTCTAAAAATAATTCTCTACAGATTTATTTTTAAATATATGTACTCATGCAAAACGGAGGACTTCTTTCCCCATTTCATGACTCCTACTACTATGAGTATTTTTAATAATAATAATAATAATAATAATAATAATAATAATAATAATAATAATAATAATAATAATAATAATAATAATAATAAAACAGAAAACTGTGACCTCAATGATGTAACGAAGATAAGTTGTAGAGTTGCATCACAGCCTCATAAAGCTGACTGTATTTTATGCATCACAAAAAAATAGTAATAAAGAAATGAAGCAAAGAACAACACTATGAAACTCCAAACCACGGAAAGCCATTTTAGGTTGAATTATGGGATTCAAGTGCTTTAGACATCATGCAGTTTCTGATTACACAGCATATTCCTGAACGCATCTTTATAAGGGTTCATGATTCCAAGAATGATTTCCTTGCTAAGAAATTCACAATCTCGTGAAAAACAGTTTGTGAAAAAAATCCACAATTACACAGACAACTATATTCTATGCAAAACACAAAAGCAAAGACTTTCGACCACCTGAACGATGTTGCTCATCAGTGTTTACGTTAAAATAGTGTTGAACGTAAACACTGATGAGGAAAACCGTTCCAAGTGTTCTTAAGTATTTGCTTTTGTATTTTACATGGCATATAGTTTACTATATAATAGTGCTTTTTATATTACAAACTGATTTCCTTCCTGTAATTCATAGTCTGAGTCCTTCAGACTTTCCAGTGCTGTAGATTCAAAGTCTCATATCAAAAAGTATTAGACGTGAAAATTACGGCAAATGTCAATACATCGCGATGAATTCAACGTGTTCTGTTTTCATAAATGTAGATGCGTAATTTCTTAACAAAAAAAAACATCCAACTCATATGTAAATCGTACATATTCAGATTTATTGCGTTGTAACGACTCGATTGACTTTAGTTTTTAATACAGGAACTATTCTAAACTCAGCTCTCTGCAGCTGCGTAACAGCTTGCAATCCCCATCTTTGCAACAACATACAATAGTTCAAGCTCCATTTAAGAATTCTTTGTGGGAACTATGAGCCAAATACTCATATGATTACATATATCCCTCTCTGGCTTCATATTTTTGCCACAACACTAAGCCCGTGTCATACTTCATGTATTTATATAATGTTGTCACTTCAAGTGAAGATTTAATGTGTAATAAAAATGGTCTTTCATATTATTACTGTCTTATTATTTCAGCTATGACATATGAAAAATTTTTTCATGGCAGTAATAACTTTTAGGAATAATTACAACAGCCCATATTTATGCTCTGACAATTATTAATGATATAACCCCAGTTACTGACTTAATGCTTGCGAATTTCATAACACTTATGACGACTTAGTACGACTGACTGTCAACAGACTTTTGACTTTCAGTACTTGTGACATCAGTGTATTTTTATGAAGATTATATCACAAAGTTGTCCCACCGTAATTACAAGTCAAATATGTAAATAGGGAGGATTCAAAACCATTAACAAACACATGCGCTTTTAACTTTTTTGTCCTTTCCGTTTCTTTATGTTTCTGATCAACATATACGATTTATTCCTGAACCTTACCAGAAAGCCTATTCCCTGAATACGATTCATAAGGCTTGGAGAACCTGTTGCTTAACAGGAGCTGTTTGAACTATTAAGATAACCTGTTGTCGTAGACAAGCCAGACAGACCAACTCACGTGACCTACTTTTATCCTATTAAATATCTGCGTTCCTCAACTGCATGACATGTCATTTAAACTAGTGTACCCTCTCGACAGAAAATAATAATCTGAACGCTGCACAAACGACACGTCATCTGCCCTTCATCTGACCTACATCTGGAAGAGTAAAATGATTTCTGCCTTAATACTATATGCACTTTTAATATGACCTGCTCACTGAGTTTGCATTTCCAGTACAGCAAGCTGACAAACTACTATCACCTATACTCGTAAGATGTTCTAAACACCTCCGCTGGCAAATTACTGTTACCAAAACCTGCATATCACATGCAATACCCTGATGACCTGTTGTCCTGTCTATCATTAGTGGCATTGGTATGAACTACTCAAATACTGCCCGACTAACCCGGCTAACATTCGCCTACCCTCATCAGATGATCTGCAGTGAGAGTAACACAAACCGAGCTACTGGGTATTATAATATACAAACCTGTTCGTGGAGATTTTAAAAGCTTCATGATAAAACTAATAGATAGTTTAGCTCTCAGCTGTCTTGGAGAACCGAAAGTTAAAGAGGATTGTATTTGAAATTACATATATATATATATATATATATATATATATATATATATATAAACATATATATATATGTATATATATACATATTTATATATACTGTACATACATGTATATATACTTATATATAATATATACACACATGTATCACACGCATGCATACACACACACACACACACACACACATATATATATATATATATATATATATATATATATATATATATATATATATATACATAGAAAAATGATTAAAGATTAAAGTCCATCATTTTTGCCTCCTTATGACTCACAATGGGACAATACGTCATTTAGGTAGTGTGATCTTGAATATTTTAGTCACAGATGGATGTAAAGGAAACCGCAAAAATTAATATCAATTACAGTGAGTGACGAATGAGACTTCAACGATGAGAAGAGGAGTAAAATTATGACATAAATGAGAACAACAGAAGTGAGAGAAAATGGAAAGTATATATTAGAAACATTTAAATATAACAATACGTAGGATGGAAGAGGAAAAACGCAGCAATACTGAGCTTAATGTCAAGGTGAAACAGACTGAAAATTTCAGCACAAAGACTAAAATTCACAAAGGTGAAATCATGATGAAAAAAAAAAAATGGAGAAGAGAATAAATGAAGTGTGAAGTGAAGCAAAACAAAGGGACGGGAACAGGCGTTAAATAAACGGCAAAGAAGAGAAAAGACACAAGGCAGGACTGCCGAATGAAGTCAAAACGGCAAAGCAAAGACGAGGCGAGGAAGTTTGACAATTGACTCAATCAACCGAAGTCATAATCATGATGAGCGGTGACGTCACCGCATGGTCCCACCCACCCATCCCCTATTTCTTGCCCCAACCCGTCAGCCATACATACCACGATGCTTTCAACCATGCGGTGTTGAATACGTGAAACTCTAGGATGCATCTATAAAGATGAATATATATATATATTTATATATATATATATATATATATATATATATATATATATATATATATATAGATAAGACTACATAAATAAATAAATAAATAATAAATAAATATATATATATACATATATTATATATATATATATACATATATATATATATATCCCAAGTTAATGACTCCCTCGACAAACAACCCCTACTACACAGTACCAGTAGAATCGACCCCTTCGCATTAAATGTTCCCCTTTGACATTATATAGCTTCACCCCTCATCAAGGCTATAATACCAGCAAGGCTGGATACAATAAAGAGTTCTCCTCCAAGACCGGTACGATCAAGAGGTTCCACTCTCCCCGTAGAGAGCAAATATGCTTCACCCTATATACTACGTAAATTTGCGTCACCCAACGCAAGGGATAAAGGGGAAGCAGAATCAGGGAAGCTGTTGAAGGGAGCTTAAGCCATGGCAGTGATCTTCACGCCTAAGCCTACGGCTCAAAGTGATCGCTGCCTTATCAGTCCGGCTCAGGCGTTCCTCAATTACGGTTGGCCGGCGGGACACGCCGCGTCCTCCAATCCGGAAGGCGATGACAGCGTTGTTAAGACCATAGCTTCGTTTATCAGGTATAGATTTGCTCCTTTTGTCACTTTCAATCTCTCGTCGCCATTTTGGTTGCAACGCGAGAGAGACGACGACGACGAAAGAAATATTCTCTTACTGTCATTATTCACGTTTGGCTTATTTTCAAATAGATGTCGAGTACGATGATACGGAAATCCAGTGACCCTACTTAGGCACCAAGTGACCCTACTTAGGAACAAGTTCGAAAAAAAAAAGAAAATAGGTATTTGGATGTGAATGAGATTTCACACCGGATGAAGCCATAAAAATAAATCCTTATTATGGATGGAAGGTTACAGTATTAAACAAAATTCAGTACTAAATGAAATCTAAATTTATATACAAAGAAAAATATATATTATATATGATATATATATGCTATATATATATATATATATATATATATAATATATATATATATATATATTGTGACCTGTTTGGTCCGGCTGGTAGCGCCCTTTCAATTGAAAGACCTGGGTTCGATCACGATGTGAGTCAGAAATTTATTTCTCTCCCGCACGTAATTGTATGTTGTTAATTTCTATGTATGCATGTATATACACACACACACACCAAAATACATATATATATATATATATATATATATATATACATATGTATAAATAAATATATATATATATATATATATATATAAATATCTGTGTAAATATAGCCTACATGCATAGAAATTATCAACACACAATCCACATGTGCAATAAATATATAATATATATATATATTATATATATATATATATATATATATATATATAATATATATATATATATATATATATATATATATATATATATATATATATATATACTATATATATATATATATACATATATATATATATATATATATATATAAGAATAACATTGTAGATATTCATATTAATGCCAATGCAAGTGTAGGTATGGAGACATTTCCACAGGCTGCCCAACAAAAGAAGAGCAAAAAGGAAAAAGGGAAGCCTCAAACGCAGGAAAACAGTACGCGGCGCGCTTATGGAGAGCAAAACAACAATTACAGGCAGGAACAAATGCAAAACAATTCATTCTTATTCCGAGAACAGTTTCAATGGCAACCACCAGAGACCAGAGATAAAGAGAAAAACTCCTCCAGTTTACAAGCAAAAGCTGGGCTCAAACAATTCCCTTTCAATCAAGGGATTGCAAACACCCCACAAAGAAGAAAGAAAGAAAGAACACCGGATGAGGAAGGGGAGATATCACATCAGCGGACCTGGAACCTGAATGTGCATGTACATGTACATGTGTGTGCGTCTACAATTCAGATAAATGTACGAAAATGGCATTCATTCTCTGTCTTTTCTGTCTCTTTCTATATGAGTACAACAACACATGTATGTATAAGTGTTTGTAAATATATCTATAAATATAAGTGTAAAAAAAAAATATATATATATATATATATATATATATATATATATATAATATATATACATTATATATGTGAATAATTATCACATCGAACCGTGATCCATTTATATATCAATTCAAGCTACAAATGTCCTTTAATATCTAAATTCACTTTACCTCCCAAATGATATATTTTCATATATGTACCGAAGGGGAATTTCCTTTTTTTTTTTTTTTTTTTTAGTTGATAATAATTTCGTCCCCCATGGGATCGAACCACCGTCCAAGTGGACGGGGACGAAATCAGGACAGTCAGTGACGCTAACCAATCAGCCATGGGGGGGACGAAATATATATCAACTAAAAAAAATTACCCCTTCGGTACATATATGAAAATATATCATTTGGGAGGTTTAAAGTGAATTTAGATATTAAAGGACATTGTAGCTTGAATTGATATATATATATATATATATATATATAGATATATATATATATATATATATATATATATATAATATTTATTAATAACTAGTGTTTATGTATATATATATAATGTATATATATACCATATATATATATATATATATATATATATATATATATATTATATATACATATATATATATATTTGTAAGTACTTTGACTGCATTTCATTTCAGCTTTAAGGAGTAAACCTAGTCTCCCTTTATATTTACACACACATATACATTCGCACACAAAAACACACACATACATATACATACACACAAACACACATATTTATGTATATATATATATGTATATGTTATATATATATATAAATAAATAAATATATATATATATATATATATATATATATATATATATATATATATATCCACTTGTGTATGTATATATAAATATCTAAAACTTCGAAAAACATCATGGCCAGACCACCGAAAATGACAACAAATTCCATTCATCTAAGTGCAAGTGTACGCATGCGCACGAAAAGCAGCTCAATTAATGGGAAGGATAGCATGGGCTGGGGTAGGGGAGAGGACGGGCCCGAGATATGGCAATGAGAGAGAGAGAGAGAGAGAGAGAGAGAGAGAGAGAGAGAGATAATAACAACGATACTAATAAACAAAATGAAAAGAAAGAAAAGTACAAAGACAGACCTTCAGAGAAGCGATTAAAAAAAATTATAGTAAAGGAAGGGGTCATGGATACGGGAGTTCCAACGATAACAATTATAATGATTGCAGTAATGAAATGGAGCGGAACAAAACTATAACAAAAGGACCGTTTAACTTGGTTTACTTGTGGGATGTAGTGATGCGGGACGCTGAATCCCATAACGAAGTTATACCCCACCTCTCTCTCTCTCTCTCTCTCTCTTGTCCTCTCTCTCTCTCTCTCTCTCTCCATATATGTGTGTGTGTGTATATATATATATATATATATATATATATATATATATAGATATATATATATATATATATATATTTATATATATATAATTTTATATATAACTATATATGCATATATGTTTATATATGAATATAAACACATACATATATGTCTATATTATATACATATGTGTACACATAATACAGGACACACACACACATCTATATATATATATATATATATATATATATATATATATATATCATTGATACATATATGTTTATCTATAATTCTATATACATACATATATGCAGAAGCTAGGTTTACTATGTCGTACCTCTAAGTAAATGGGGATACAATCCACAATGATGTAAAATCCTTCTGTTGATTAAAATATATATTTCTTGTACAGGAACTTATAGCTTTCGATCATCAGCTGTGGTCTTGTTCACTAAAATGTGATATATCACCTCAAGGAACTGATATCTAGATATCTAGGAGCACAAACATACAGAAGGATTTTACATCATTGTGGATTGTATCCCGACATACATATATGTATATATTATGCGCATTTATGTATGTATATATATATATATATATATATATATATATATATATATATATATATATATATGTATATCACCACACAACCTCACGTCAACCTTTATGTAATTACTATCGCTATTTCTGTAACGAAGCTTAAAATTACACAGAAGTCACACACATTCGTACCTAACATATACAACTAAAATCAGTAACATTCTACCCTCCGATGTATTCATCAACGCGAACGATAAAGTTAAAAATGTGAGTGTTATGTATTTATTTTAACAGTCCCCGTTTATTTTAGTATCAGTTACTGAAACGATATTACTGTCACTTCCGCAATATTGGTATTGCTTTGCGTCAATCTTTTACAGGCACATACACAAAATATATATATATATATATATAATATATATATATATATATATATATATATATATATATATATATATATATATATATATATATATATATATATATATATATATATATATATATATAAATATATATATATATATATATATATATATCTATATATATATAATAATGTCTTTTACTGTAATACAACAATATGATATGAAGATAAAAGGCACATAAAACATTATTTTGAACGTTCAAATAGTGTTTTATGGGCCTTTTTCCACAGATATATATATTATATATATATATATATAAGATATATATACATATATAACATAGGTAAATATGCATGCATATATATATATATATATATATATATATATATATATATATACTGAATGTCTTTTACTGTAAATACAACAATATGATATGAAGATAAAAGGCCCATAAAACATTATTTGAACGTTCAAATAGTGTTTTATGGGCCTTTTCATATATATATATATATATATATATATATATATATATATATATACATATATAACATAGGTAAATATGCATGCATATTATATATATAATATATATATATATATATATATATATATATATATATATATATATATATATATTCTTCATCGCTGGTGGGCTAATCCTCGATGAAATATGGTACGGGGATACGGAAGGATATGGCACATTACATGATTCTTTATTGCTAGCGACGTTTCGAGACAAAGTCCCATCTTCAGGCTAAAGGCAAGAAATAAATATTACACCATTACCAAACAATTAGGAATGTTAACGTAAAATTATTATAATTAAAGTATTTCTAAGTAAAATTACGAATTAAAAAATCTCAAAGAGTGAGTATTACATCAATACATAACATATTCAAGAAAAGGTAAATGTAAAATCATTAAAAAATTAAAATATTTCTAAGTAAAATTACGAATAAAAACGTTAAACAGAATATATGTATATAAAAATATAAAAATATTAAAAATGAACACCACCTCCTCGTTCTTGAAAGTTTGGCAATTAAGAAACTGGTACCTTCACTTAACAACCATACTACCTCAGTACCTTTGTATATAGCATAAAGACACGTACCTTTGTTCTTTGCCTCTTCTTGACTTTTTTCATTTTTTCCACCGTCCTGGACACGGAACAGCGGGATTCTGCCTTGAGCAAGGTATTTTCCTCATTTTTAATATTTTTATATTTATATATACATATATTCTGTTTAACGTTTTTATTCGTATTTTACTTAGAAATATTTTTAATTTTTTATGATTTTACATTTCCTTTTCTTGAATATGTTATGTATTGATGTAATACTCACTCTTTGAAATTTTTTAATTCGTAATTTTACTTAGAAATACTTTAATTTATAATAATTTTACGTTAACATTCCTAATTGTTTGGTAATGGTGTAATATTTATTTCTTGCCCTTTAGCCTGAAGAGGGACTTTGTCTCGAAACGTCGCTAGCAATAAAGAATCATGTAATGTGCCATGTCCTTCCGTATCCCCGTACCTATATATATATATATATATATATATATATATATATATATATATATATATATATATATATATATATATATAGTGTGTATGTGTCTTTGTAAATATACGTGTATCTGTGCCCACTAGTGCATGCACACTATAAATCGAATGTAATTACCTTTTTTATGTAATTACCAATTTTTTGCACATCGAATCAAACGGCATTTTCTTAACAGTTGCAATAGTAATACTGCTTCGTTTCCCAACCGATAGGAATTGGTTTCCAGTTTGAATATAAAAGATTGCTCTAATTATTACTAGCATGTCAATCAATTTACCATGGACTTAAAATTCGACGTATCCGAGAGAGAGAGAGAGAGAGAGAGAGAGAGAGAGAGAGAGAGAGAGAGAGAGAGAGAGAGAGAGAGAGAGAGAGAGACTGGAATCACTTGTACCATGAATAAGGAAGTGACGAAGGAGTGAGACAGAGAGAGAGAGTAAAAAGTGGAGTGTAAAATGCCACTAGTACGTACTACTTACAAAGGCATGCCAAAAGACGGCCTGAGGATATGACTTACTCCTACAAGGAAGGACCTGCTCATTTTCTCGGACACCTCACCTTATACGAATAACATGCCCAGCGAAAGCCAACAAGGTTACTCAATTATTAAACGTACATAAAATCAAATATCCGGGACAAAATTAAGACTGTTGTTAGACGCAAGGTGAGACGGAAACCACAATTTAAAATAGAGATTGTTTTTGCTTTCTCAAATATTGAACGTACATAAAATCAAATATGAAAAGTGAGACTCTATTGGTAGACGCCGGGTGAGACGGAATCCTAAATTTAAAATAGAGACTGTGTTCGTTTACTCAGGGAGTAAGCCCACAAACTCCTTTTTTGTTGGTTGGGTGCTGTTGTTGTTGTTGTTGTGGGTTAGGAAAGCCTAAAAGGTGTTTCGCGTTGAGTTAAAGATGCAAGAATTTCAGGATAGGATATTTATGATTTATTTATTAGAATGAAAATGTAAAAAATAAATAATGTGTACGTTAAACAGTACAGAAGAATTATTTCTAACAAAATATAGCGCATTTATTTAAATTTTCATTGGTGAAACAAGTCTCTATTTGACCGTAGATTTTAGCACGCGCCTCGAGTAAGCTGGACGTCGGATCACGCTTTGTTTAATCACTAATAATTTTCATATTTAATTTCCATTTTCAGAGTGGTATTTTCTAAGCTCATAGTCTAGAATGCCATTGCAAACTGTTTAAGCGCTTTCTGTAAATGCAGCTGGTTTTGCCTTGATAAGGAATGCTATGGGTTACTTATATGCTAAGCAACAGCAACCATAATGTATTCAAAAGTCCCCTACATGACATCTGCATTTTCAACAGAATATGAAACCATATACAGATACAAGACACACAAAGCAAGACAGACATCACACAATCATGAATATGCTCAAATTAGGGTCTCTAGAAAAAGTATTATTTTCGCTCAGATTATTATTATTATTATTATTATTATTATTATTATTATTATTATTATTATTATTCTACTGACCGATTCTGTGGCATATTTTTGGGGAAAACCGGTTGGACGAAATTTCCCACTAGAATTTCCCTATACTTGAAATTCATACTTCGAAACAGCCGATAGAAAATTAGTCATATTCTGATGCATCATCTATACGTAGTGGCTAATTAAAGTTGTTACTGATATTAATTTGCATTCAAATTAGGCTGTAAAGACGAATGAGTTAGTTTGATAACGACTTGAAATGACTCGAGGTTTGCAGAGCTCTCAGACAAAACAAAATCTGGTATGAAGGCTACCGTAAGTGAGGTTAAGCAAATTATTTACAAAAAATCTTCTACAAAAATCCTCTTAGTTGTATGTATATGTGAATGTACATTATATGTATATATCCATATTCTATACATATACATGCACCGGAAAATCTGTATAACCTAAAAGCAACTTCTTCTCAAGAACGGCTCAACGATATACTATATAGTTTGTACGTAGCAAACAGCGGTGAGTTCCATATCAATCGAAATGAAAATTAGGACTGTGTTCATGTGAAAAAATGGTGATTTCCCTGAGGCCTGGCGTGATTTGTTTACCAGTTATATTAAATATCATAGTAGCTGTTTTCGTCACTACTGCTACTAATGCAACTGCTATGACTACCATGATGGAATAACAGCAATAATAATCTCAAAAACGCTTCCAGTGTTTACGTTAGAGGCCTTCACTGTAATTCCCAGCAAACAACTATACAAAAACGATGATAAGAAGCATTAACACAAGGAAATAAAATAAAGCGAAAGTCTCTTCCTCCTCCCCACGGGGATCCCACGGGGATAAGCAAACTCCCTTAATTTTCCAAAACAAAAAGTTTGCCGGCAAAATTCTATGAAAAGCCGATATTCAACCTGTTTTTTTTACCACCGGCGGAGCTGGAGGGAGGGAGAGGAAGGATAGGGGGGAGAGGGAGGAGGGTGGGTAAAGGGGGGGGAGGGGGGGGGGGTTGGACGTTATTGCGCACTTTTAATTCAAGCATTGCAACGGAGCTTCCCGGAATTTTTTTTTTTTTTTTTTTTTTTTGCATTACTAAAAAAAAATATATGAATTCGAAAATACTTTCGAGCGTCATCCATGATGTGGTTTATCGCTAAATATTTTCGAGGTTTCATAACATATCTGTCAAATTCTGTGAGGATAATCCGGATCGCTTTGATTTCGAAAATGGACTGAGGTTAAAAGATAACAGAAATCTAGTTGAAATGAAATACAGATAAAACAAAAAGCAGGAAGGCTTTAAGGACTGATGAAACTCAAAAGAATGTAGTCATATTACTGGAAATATTACGAGACGAAAACGAAAATGAACAGAATTTAAACTGAAGTGTCATATTGGTTTCAAAATTTAAAACACTACCAGTAAATACTGAAATTCATTAGAATTAAATAGAAAATATATCTTCCTCGTAAAATAAAAAAAAATATAATAATCTTCAAAATGCCTTAATGTTTTGGAAGAAAAAATATTGATCTCCTAAATTTTGTATGTAATCTGGCGTCCCGACGACTATGCTTACTGACTGCGGAAATATTTTTGTTATAAATAACTTGGATTAGCGAGCAATGCTACACGCAGAGCTTCAATAAATTTTATATGATATATTTGTTCAATCCTTGTATGATCGATATACACGTATACATTATATCCTCAAATGCATCATATTATTCATAAGAAAATTATGAAAATTTGTAATAATATCAATTTATTTAAGAAGCCAACTTCCTCAACAAACTTAACGGGTAAAAAATGCGCCGAATCGAATTTTTTGTTCAGCGTATAATGCTGTATGAGCCGCGGCCCATGAAACTTTCAGACAGTGCCCAATGGTGGGCTGTCCTACAGTGTTGCCAGGCGCACGATGACGGCTAACTTTAACTTTCAAGTAAAATGAAAACTACTGAGACTAAAGGGCTACAATTTGGTATGTTTGATGATTGGAATGTGGATGATCAACATACCAACTTGCAGCCCTCTAGCCCCAGTAGTTTTTAAGATCTGAGGGAGGACAGAAAAAGTGCGGCCGGACAGACAAAGCCATCTCAATAGTTAACAGAAAACTAAAAATGCACAGTACTTAGTCAACCTTGTATACAACAATAATTTGTTTATGCGTTGTTTGAATGAAACACCAACGTGACGAAAGGTTTCAGGACGATTCCCAAAAGGTAAACTATTTCTATTGAAGAAAACCTAAGGGAGAAAAATAATAAAGCAACATATTCCCAGCCCTCAAACGTCACCAGAGGCCGCGTGCCTTCTCTGAAATATGAATACCGTCTGAGCAAGTGAACTAAAACCAACAGACACTATTAGGGCAATCTCAGGTCGCAACATCTCACACTCCACGGCCGCTTTTGGCACTCGCTTTGTGGAGACACAGGATAAGGAATACTTCAAGAACAGGACAAATTCAAGAATACGAAAAATTCAAGGATAAGGAAATTTAAAGGATAAAGAATATTCAAGGATAAGGAAAATTCAAGATTATGGAAAATTCAAGGATTAGGAAAATTCAAGATTAAAGATAAGGAATATTACAAGATTTGGGAAATTCAAGATTAAGGATAAAGAAAATTCAAGGATTAGGAAAATTCAAGGTTAAAGATGTGGAAAATTCTAGACAAAAGATAAGGAAAATTCAAGATTTAGGATAAAGAAAATTCAAGGATAAGGGAAATTCAAGATTAAGGATAAGGAAAATTCAAGATTATGGAAAATTGAAGGATAAGGAACATTCAAGATTAAGAATAAGGAAAACTCAAGGATAAGAGATTTCAATATTAAGGATAAAGAAAATTCAAGGATAAGGAAAATTCAAGATAAAGGAAAAGGAAAATTCAAGGGTACAGAAAATTCAAAGTTAAAGAAAATTCGAAAGGAATTCAAGATAAAGGAAAAGGAAAATTCAAAGATAAGGAAAATTTAACGTAATGGAAAATTCAAATATCACAACAATTCAAGGCTATGGACAACTCAAGCATAAGGAAAATTCAATCATATGAAAACTCAAGGATAAGGAATATCCCAGAATATGAAAAAATCAAGAAGGAAAATTCAAGTATATACATATATGAAAAATTCAAGAACAGAAAAAATTAAAGGATAAGGAAAAGTTCAAGAATAAAGAAAATTCCAGAATAGGAAATAGTCGAGTATAAGAAAAATTCCAAAATTTGAAAAGTTCAAAGACAAGGAAATTTCAAAAATAAGAAAAATTCAAGTAGAAAGCAAATTCAAGTATATGAAAAAATTCTTGAAAAATTCAAGACGGGAAAAATTCTAGGATCAGGAAAATTCAAGGGTCGAAAAAGTTGAGGAGCGAGAAAAATCCAAAACTGCAAGAGCCATGAATACAAAGACATCTGCACCGGGTGGTGTGGAATTTATCGCTCTTCGGAGTCGATAACAGATTTGAGCTCTCTCCGTCGTGTAAGGGATATTGATACAGGTAAAACCGCTCCCATGGTTTCGAGATTATAAAAGAATACAGGAAAACAAATCGGAAAGATGTCAGACGTTTCTCAAATTTATGGGCCATAAATAAGACTGGAAACAAAAGACTGAAAGATATAAATTTTGGGAGGTCGAATGAAATTTCCCTTATCGTAATGTACACATATTTCCATTGATATGAACCATTCAAAAGAAAATAAGAACAAAAAACTGAGTATAACGGCACAAGGTACAGAGAGAGAGAGAGAGAGAGAGAGAGAGAGAGAGAGAGAGAGAGAGAGATAAAAATGAAATTCCTCTTTTCATAATGTAAAATCATGTCCATTAATATAAACCAACCGAAAGAAAATAAGAAAAAAACGAATATAAACGCACAAGGTAAGAGAGAGAGAGAGAGAGAGAGAGAGAGAGAGAGAGAGAGAGAGAGAGAGAGAGAGAGAGAGATAAAAATGAAATTCCTCTTTTCATAATGTAAAATCATGTCCATTAATATAAGCCAACCGAAAGAAAATAAGAAAAAAACGAGTATAAACGCACAAGGTAGAGAGAGAGAGAGAGAGAAGAGAGAGAGAGAAGAGAGAGAGAGAGAGAGAGAGTAAATATATTGATTTCTGGGTGTTAGCAGGTACAAATCCCACGCTGAAATGTGAGCTGATATTCCATCAATTTTGGTCCAAATCCCTATCTATTTTTACTGATGTTAGATCATTTATCATGTTAGCTGGAAGCTGAATCTTTTTCCGAATCCCAAAAAAAATGAAAACCACATGTGGAAGAATTACAGCATGTTCGGTTTTCAGGTGCACAAAAAGCACCACTTATGATTTACACACACACACACGCACATACGTATATGTATTATATACACATATATATATATATATATATATATATATATAGTATATATATATATATATATATATGCATACATATTACATACATACATACATACTATGTGTAATTGAATCACGAAAATTCGGAACGTGATGAATATATAAATAAAGGCAAAATCCACTTTCCTTCATAGATTTTGCCTTTATTTATACACACACACATACTATTATATATACGTGCATATATATAGTATATAGTGTGTGTGGGTGTGTGTGTGTGTATATATATATATATATATATATATATATATATATATATATATATATATATATATATAAACTAAAAAATGTCCAATGAAGACATAAAATAAATATATCAAACGAGCGAAAAAACAATTCCTCCTTAAGAGCCTCGCGTATTTGCAGTATAATGAACTTTGGAGGAATAGTAAACATAATAAACTCACGGAGGATTCTTTTCCTTCACCATTATTTTGGTACTTACCATTTATACACATTCATCCGGCACACCTGCCTCTACTTCCCGGATTTAAGGACACCCCTTTCTTAAATGGCGGATGGAACCACCCCACCTTCCCACCCGACCACACCCCTGCCTGAAGCACCCAAGAACAAGTCACCCCGACATATAAAACTAAAAAAAAAAAAACTATTCATTCTGAAATTATGTCATTCTAAAACAAGATCAACTGATCACCCTTCGGCAGCCTGGGATGGATGACCTAGAGGAACAAGTAGGTCTCGATGACATTTCGTTTTATCGAACAATAACCACTCACCGTTTCTTTTTTTTTTTTTTCTTTCTTTCGCCCAAAGCAAAATGTCAAGATCTAGATGTAGTCACCGAGATAAACTACACTGCAGCATCCAAGGTCCCTCGTGTGCATGCTTGCTTGCAGGGCAAAATGCATGTGGCAGTAATTATCCCTTGGACACCGCTGTCTGCGGTTACTTAAGTTAATGACTATGACCGCTCTCATAAGCACGTACCTGGAATGGAAAAGAAATGAAATAGGATTAGGTTATGTGAATGTGATGCAAAACACGGAATGCTATCTAGTTTAATTTTCGTATCTTTCCTTCACATT